>NC_059376.1:5800397-6072897 GCF_019703515.2 Myxocyprinus asiaticus
GATTGTATAAGACTTTATCCCCACCCCTGTATGCATCCTCTTTGGCCTGACGAAGCTGCCTGAGCTCTGCTGTAAACCATGGTTTGTCATTGTTAAATGTTAAATAAGTCCTAGTAGGGATGCACATATCCTCACAGAAACTGCTATATGATATAACAGTATCTGTGAGCTCATCCAGGTCTGTGGTTGCAGCTTCAAAAACACTGCAATCAGTACACTGAAAACAGGGTTGTAGTTCCAGCCCTGCTTCATTGTTCCATATCTTTACAGTCCTTACTACAGGCTTAGCAGATTTTAGTTTCTGTCTGTAGTTTGGAAGAAGATGAACCAGACAGTGATCAGATAGTCCCAAAGCTGCTCTAGGGACAGAGCGATATGCATCCTTTATTGTTGTATAACAGTGATCCAGTATATTTCTGTCTCTGGTGGGGCATTTAAATGTGCTATATGTATTCGGGCAGTTCACGTGTGAGGTTTGCTTTGTTAAAATCCCCAAGAATAATAATAAATGAGTCCGGGTATTGTTGTTCCGTGTCTGTGATTTGATCAGCCAGCTGTTGCAGCGCGGCATTCAAACACACGTTTGGCACGATATAAACACTCACCAGAATAAACAAGGAAAACTCCCGCGGCAAGTAGAAAGGCTTACAGTTAATAAAGAGTGCTTCCAAATTAGGACAGCACATCTTCTTTAAGATTGTTACATCTGTACACCAACTTTCATTGATGTAAATGCATGTTCCACCGCCTCTCATTTTCCCCACAGCTGAAAGCCCAGCAAATGTAACGCGCTGTCCAGAACGGCTTCACTCAGCCAGGTATCTGTGAAGCACAAGGCAGCAGAGGTTGAAAAGTCCTTGTTTGTGTGGGTGAGGAGATGTAGTTCGTCTGTTTTATTAGGAAGAGAGCGGAGATTCGCTAGATGAATGCTCGGCAGCGCTGTTCGAAAGCCACGCCGACGGAGCCTGACCAGCGCGCCTGCTCATCTCCCTCGCCTGCTTCTTCCAAACAACACAGCCACGCCTCCAACTAAAATGTCCAGTAAAATGTCTGAATATTCAAAAACCGGGAAAAGATTGTCTGGTATATGCTGCCGAATGTTCAGCAGTTCGTCTCTGGTAAAACTGACTGGAAAAAGATTACTGTGGCAGTGGGGGCATGGTCGAGCGTCCATCCAGAGCTGAAACCCAGAATCTTGAAGTACGCCCCATGGAGTCCTCCCAATTGGCAGAGATCTTCAAATCCCTCGCTGGCTTACACTAGTCCCACCAACAATCCCTGCTTGAGCTCCGGCAAGATCAAGATCGCCGGTTCTTCGAGATCCTTCGGGCTCAAGCAGAGGACCGGCATGCGTTCCGGAGCCTTCTCAGCCAGGAGAGAGCCCCGGCCACCTCCCTGGACAACCACAGCCCCATGCCCCCGCCCACGCTTCTGAAGATGGGGGTCAATGACGACCCGGAAGCCTTCCTCGACTTATTCGAGTGGACCACTGAGATCTGGAGCTGGCCACATGATCAGTGGGCGGCCAGGCTCCTCCCGTTGCTGTCTGGAGAAGCCCAGATCGCAGCACAACAACTGCCGGTGATAAACCTCCTGGCTTATGAGGACCTGAAGAAGACCATCTTGCAGCGGGTTGGCCGCAGTCTGGAGCAGCATTGCCAGCTCTTCCGGTCGATGAAGTTGGAGATGACCGGCCACCCGTTTGCCTTCACCCAATGGCTCCGAGATGCCTGCCGGAGATGGCTGCTGGCGGGGGATTGTGACGTCGAGGGAATAATCGACCAGGTGGTATTGGAGCAGCACGTTCATCGGCTACCGCGAGGAATGGCGATATGGGTCCAGTACCACCGCCCGGCGTCACTGGAGGAGGCTGTTCGATTGGCAGAGGACCATATGGCGGCGTACCAGAGGGTGGAAGAGCCCTCCCACTCTCTCTCCCCTCCCCCTGTGTTTTCCCCATTCTCTTCCCCCTCCCCTCTTCTCTCTCACTCTGCTCTCTCCCCAGAGCCTGTTCCTGGCCCGCGGAGGCGAGGAGTCCCGCCACCGAAGCCAGTTCCCCACACACGTGGTGTTGCATCACCCACAGCAGCGACAGTGTCCGATGACGCAGGTGCGGGCTTGGCGCCTGGGTCGGTCTGCTGGAGTTACGAGGATCCGGGACATTTCTGGGATCAATGCCCTGTGATGGAGCTGGGAATGGTGGTCCGGATCCCCGACACTCCGCAGGCTGCCCCGATCGGGCCGGAGCATACCGGATACCGGTAAGTGTCAAGGGGGGTACTCACCAAGCATTGGTGGACACAGGTTGTAATCAAACCACTGTCCACGAATGCTTGGTTCAACGCGAGGCTTTGGGCACAGCTAAAACGTTGAGGGTGAAGTGTGTGCATGGGGATATTCACAACTACCCTGTGGTGACCCTTGTTATTAAATTTCAGGGAACAAAACATAGAATGGAGGCCGCAGTTAGTTCCCGCCTCACCCATCCACTGATTTTGTGGACTAATTGGCCTGAATTTAGAAATGTATTAAAGGGAATATGCGTGGATGGGTCCTGCACTAAAGCAATGAGATGTGAGATGTGCAATGCTCTGGCAGGGGAGGCGGAACCAGGGCCGTCTTCGTCTGCTCCACGTCAGGATGACGTGGGGGGGGAGAGGCTGCAGCCCCTCCCATTCTCGGGGGATTTCCCGAAGGGAATTTCCCTTTGGAGCAGTCGTGAGACGAAACCCTCAAGCATTCCTTTGACCAAGTGAGAGTGATCGATGGTCAGCAACTCCAGCCGGGTGTCGCCCTTTCATATCCTTATTTTGCAATTATAAACGAGCGGTTGTATAGAGTGATGCAGGTTGCTCAAACAAAGGAAGATACAACCCAGCTCTTAATACCGCGGTTGGAAAATGGTGTTCCAGGCGGCTCATTATAATCCCATGGCGGGTCATCTATGGGAAAGAAAAACACTGAACCACCTAATAGCCCGTTTTTATTGGCCAGGCATTGGCGGCGATGTCCGTAGGTGGTGTGCGGCATGCCACGAATGCCAGCTGGTGAATCCACCAGCCACCCCAAAAGCGCCATTGCGCCCTCTTCCGCTGATCGAGGTGCACTTCAAGAGAATTGGAATGGACCGCGTCGGGCCATTAGAGCGGTCAGCACGTGGACATCGCTTTGTATTGGTCCTAGTGGACTATGCAATGTGATATCAGGAAGTAGTTCCTCTGCGCAACATCTGAGCATGCAGTGTTGTGGAGGCACTCTTCAAAATAATCTCCCGGGTGGGGATTCAGAAAGAAATCCTCACCGATCAGGGCACAACCTTTATGTCACGAACACTATGCAAGCTTTACAAATTATTGGGCATTAAATCAATCCGCACCAGCGTTTACCATCCACAAACAGATGGCCTGGTGGAGCGATTTAATAAAACCCTTAAAAATATGATCCGTAAATTCGTGCACGAGGATGCTAGAAATTGGCTCGATCCCCTGTTATTCTCAGTACGAGAGGTCCCGCAAGCCTCCACGGGATTTTCCCCATTCAAGCTGCTATATGGACAGTGCCCACGCGGCATGCTTGATGTTATGCGCAAAGCTTGGGAGGAGGGATCTTCAAACAGTAAGAATGAAATTCAATACGTTCTTGATCTTAGAGCAAAACTCCACACTTTGGGGCAACTAACACAGAAGAATTTGCTCCAAGCTCAAGAACGACAGCCAACTGTAAGACAGGGGAACTCGGCTGCAGGAATTTGCTCCGGGAGATAAGGTACTCGTATTACTTCCCATATTGAGCTCCAAATTATTCGTCAAGTGGCAAGGACCCTTTGAGGTCACACGACGGATCTCGATTATGAGGTAAAGCGAATCAATAGAGTCATCTAATATATCACCTCAACCCCCTGAAATTGTGGAGGGAGGCGGTCCCTGTGACGTTGGCTACGGTAGTCCTGGAGAGGACGGAGCTCGGGCCAGAGGTGAATACAAAACACAATAATTTCACCCCGGTCACTTGTGGAAACCACCTCTCACCGTATCAACTCGCAGAGGTTGCCAAGTTTTTCACGTGTTTTCCCCTCTACTGGGTCGTATGAACCTCATACAGCACCACATAGAGACTGAGCTGGGGGTGGTGGTACATAGCCATCCCTACCGATTGCCCGAGCACATAAGGAAAATTGTCCGGGAAGAATTGGATGCAATGCTCGATCAGAATCAGAATGAGCTTTATTGCCAAGTATGCTCACACATACAAGGAATTTGTCTTGGTGACAGTAGCTTCCAGTGTACAACAATACAAAAACAATACAAAAACAGCAGCAAGACAGAGATAATAATAAAAAATAAAAAATAATTATACACATACGTACAGACACACACATACATACATACACACATACACATGGGTAGTGCAAATCTAATACAATCTGTTATGTACAGTACAAATACAAATCTGTTATGTACAGTGCAAATGTTTTTTTTTTAGAGGAATGAAATGGCAGAAAAGGTTGGATGTGTTGAATAAATAAAAGAAAGACTAAACTGTGTATTGCACTTAGTTATTGCTCAATGGGGCAATTAATTGTTCATGAGATGGATAGCCTGAGGGAAAAAACTGTTCCTGTGCCTGATGGTTCTGGTGCTCAGAGCTCTGAAGTGTCGGCCAGAAGGCAACAGTTCAAAAAGGTAGTGGGCAGGGTGAATGGGGTCCAGAGTGATTTTTCCAACCTTTTTCCTCACTCTGGAAGTGTATAGTTCTTGAAGGGGGGGCAGGGGGCAACCAATAATCCTCTCAGCAGTCTGAACTGTCCTTTGTAGTCTTCTGATGTCTGATTTCATAGCTGAACCAAACCAGACAGTTATTGAAGTGCAGAGAACAAACTCAATGACTGCTGAGTAGAACTGTAACTGTATATGGGGGTAATAGAGGAATCCCACAATGATTTGTCCAGCCTGGTTGTTCTAGTTCCTAAGAGTGACGGGTCTGTACGGTTCTGTGTGGATTATAGAAAAGTCAACGCAGTGTCTAAATTTGACGCATACCCAATGCCTCACGTTGATGAGTTGCTCGATCGGTTGGGCACTGCTCGATTTTAATAGACACTGGATTTGACAAAGAGTTATTGGCAGATCCCCTTTACACCAATTTCCAGTGAAAAAACAGCCTTCTCCACGCTGTTTGGATTACACCAATTTGTGACGCTTCCGTTCGGTTTGTTTGGAGCCCCGGCTACGTTTCAGCATTTCATGGACCGAATCCTCAGACTGCATTCGGCTCATGCCGCTGCCTACTTAGATGACATCATCATTTACAGCAATGATTGGCAGCAGCACATGCAGCATCTGAGGGTGGTTCTGAGATCGCTGAGACGAGCGGGACTCACAGCAAACCCCAAGAAGTGCGCGATTGGGCAGGTGGAGGAACGGTATCTGGGGTTCCACTTGGGCCACGTGCAAGTGCTTCCCCAAATTGACAAGACTGTGGTGATTGCGACCTGCCCGAGGCCCAAGACCAAAAAGGGGGTGAGACAATTCCTGGGGCTGGCTGGCTATTATAGGAGATTCGTGCCTAATTATTCTGGTGTCACCAGCCTGCTGACTGATCTTACTAAAAAGGGAGCTCCAGATCCGGTCCAGTGGACGGAGCAGTGTCAACAGGCGTTCATGCAGGTTAAAGCAGCACCTTGTGGGGGGCCGCTTTTACATTCACCCGATTTCTCTCTCCCTTTTGTCTTGCAGATGGATGCTTCAGACAGAGGGCTGGGGGCCGTAATCTCACAGGTGGTGGAGGGGGAGGAGCGCCCGGTGCTGTACATCAGCCGCAAGCTCTCGCCAAGGGAGACTAAGTACAGCACCGTAGAGAAGGAGTGTCTTGCCATCAAGTGGGCAGTCCTCACTCTCCGGTAGTACCTGTTGGGCCTTCACCCTCTGCTCGGATCACGCCCCACTCCAATGGCTCCACCACATGAAGGATACCAACGTGCGGATCACCCGTTGGTATCTGGCTCTTCAGCCATTTAAGTTCAAGGTGGTCCACAGACCGGGAGCGCAGATGGCTGTCGCCGACTTCCTTTCCAGAAATGGGGGGGGGAGTGGTAGACATGCCGGATGTCTCGCCGGCCTGAGTCGGGTGGTGGGGATATGTGGCAGCTGGGCCGTGGTCGAGTGTCCATCCGGAGAGAGAGAAAGTGGTAAGGGTGCTTGCACCTGAGCTAGATTATGTGTAACACCTGTCTCTAATTCCAGTGAGCATGGGGAGAGTGGCATATAAGCAGCCACACCACCAGCAGAGAGTGAGAGAGTCTGGCACAAGGAAGGCCACGGTGCTCCTGAAGCTGCTACGTTTAATCTGTTATGTTTGTGAAGCTGATGTGTTTAAGTTACTAGTGCCTGTGAAGCTAATGAGTTTAAGTCTATGTGCCTGTGAAGCTGACGAGTTTGTGAAGTTGTAAAGCATTGAAGTGGCCGATTAAAAGTCCTACCTGAGCCTGGAAAAACCTGCTTCCCTGTGTTCTCCTTCCCTTCTGTTTGTGAGCTGTTACAATTACTAAACACAGGACAAACAAACAAAAACAACAAAACAATAGGAGCGCTCCACACCGAGGCAGCCATCTGCGGCACCATCATGATAGTAATGGCCTATTGAAGGGATCGCAGGGCTTGCACCAGGGCGATCCTTCAGCGGAATGTCCAGAGACACATGCTCTGGCAGTGAGAGCAGTCTGTCTCTATGAGAGCTGCTTCGGTGTGGGTGGGGCCCAGACAGGGAACACAGTTCTCATTTTCATATGACAGAGGGATATGTGGCTCACATACGGAACACTTGCGGAACGACATCTTGAAAAAGACGGGTTGCACGCAAGCGGCTCTTTATGTGATACATATCAACATGTGTTGCTCCGCCCATATCTTACTCTCATTGGCTCAGGCATCTTTCATAAGTGGATATGATAGGAAATGCATTTAAAAATAGTTTAGCCAGATAATTTTGATTATATTCCTGTGGCTCGTAAGTGATATGAAATTGTGTCATACCTCATCATACAGAAACCGAACAAAACATCTTCAAAACAAAGTTGAAAATTAGGCATAACGTGCTTTAATAAATAAGTCTGCCAGAAAATACACTGAGGTTTAAGATCAATTGCTGAATAAAATAAAGCCATCAATATAGCATATCACGCAATTAGACTAATTACAAAATAGCAAATTTAGCACTCCCATATGGAAGCTGTGGAGTGCCAATTAAAATGGAATGAAGAAATAAATGATCAATCCATTAATTTAAAAATGTGGATAAATAATTTTTTTTAAATAAATGGACAAATAAATAGACACATTTAAATGTGTTTATTTAGTTCATGTTTAAAAATGTAATTACATTTAACAATAAAATTATGCATTAATTAAAAAATTATTTAATTCATGTTTAAAATGCCGTTAAATGTAACAGTAAAATAGTCATTTTTAAATGCACCTTTTAAATTGCATTAAAAAAAAGCATTTTGCAATTGCTTTTCTTCATTTCTTTGCCAGTTGCTTTTCTTTTTCCATTTGCCAATTGCTTTTCTTTCTCCATTTGACAATCACGTTTTAAGGAATAGTTCACCCAGAAATGAAAATTATCTCATTATTTACTCAACCTCATGCCATCCTAGATGTGTATGACTTTCTTTCATCTGCTGAACACAAATTGAGATTTTTAGAAGCTCTGTAGGTCCATACAATGCAAGTGAATGGGTGCCAACATTTTTAAGCTCCAAAAATCATAGCAGTCAGCATAAAAGTAATCCGTAAGACTCCAGTGGTTAAATCAATGTTTTCTGAAGCGATATAATAGGTGTGGGTGAGAAACAGATCAATATTTAAGTCTTTTTTTTTTTTTTACTATAAATTCTCCTCACTACTCAGTCAATCACTATTTTCACTTTCACATTCTTCTTCTTGTGTTTTTGGTGATTCACATTCTTCATGCATATCAGTCCCTACTGGATTTTCTAGAAGAATTTTTAGCAAAAAATTACCTCAATATTGATCTGTTTTTCACCCACACCTATCATATCACTTTTGTAGATATAAATTACTTTTATGATGTCTTTATGTGATTTTTGGAACGTCAACATTTTGGCACCCATTCACTTGCATTGTATGGATCTACAGAGCTGAAATATTATTCTAAAAATCTTCATTTGTGTTCTGCAGAAGAAAGAAAGTCATACATATCTGAGATGGCATGAGGGTGAGTAAATGATGAGAGAATTTTCATTTTTAGGTGAACTATCCCTTTAAAAATACCATTGGACAGTTGACTTGTTGGAGCAACCAATGAACTTTTGACTCAGTTTTAAGACACACCCCCTCTCCCATGTGCCACTTAAAGTAAATGTAAGATGGCCTGTCATTGGACGGTTACTTATAAAAGAACGAGCAATTTATGTGAAAAAGAAATGGACGCAAAGCATATAAGAATTTAATACCTCATACCTCTATAAATAACCGTCCAACTTGAGTGCCACATGGGAGAGGGGGTGTGTCATATAAATATGAGTTGAAAGTTCATTGGTTGCTCCAATGAGTGAACTGTCCAATGGCATTTTTAAACCTGATTGTCAAATAGATGAAGAAAAGCAACTGGCAGATGAATGAAGAAAAGCAATTACCAAATGCTTTTTTAAAATGCAATTTAAAAGGTGCATTTAAAAATGAATTATTAATGTGCTATTTTATTGTTATATATATATACATATATACGTAAATAATTACGTATTTAAACATGAATTAAATTAACACATTTAAATGTGTCTATTTATTTTCCATTTATAAATTGATTTATTTATCCACACTTTTATTTTCAAATTAATAGATCATTTATTTCTTTTGTTTTTGTTGATTTTTCTCCCCTTTTCTCCCCAATTTGGAATGCCCAATTCCCAATGCGCTCTAAGTCCTCGTGGTGGCGAAATGACTCGCCTCAATCCGGGTGGTGGAAGACGAATCTCAGTTGCCTACGTGTCTGAGACTGTCAATCCACGCATGTTATCAAGTGGCTTGTTGAGTGCGTGTTACCGTGGAGACATAGTGTGTGTGGAGGCTTCACGCTACTCTCCGTGGCATCCGTGCACAACTCACCACGCACCCCACCAAGAGCGAAAACCACATTATAGTGACCACGAGGAGATTACCCCGTGTGACTCTACCCTCCCTAGCAACTGGGCCAATTTGGTTGCTTAGGAGACCTGGCTGGAGTCACTCAGCAAAAAACAAAACAAAACAAAATAAAAAATATATAATAATCACACACATTAGCCACTACACCTCTCTCTCCACTGTCCCTCCCCGAGAACCCTCCAAAATTGCCCCATTTCCCCACAAACAAGTCTAAGTTCCCCAGTCTTCTGGATGACCCCTCCTCAAAAGTTGCCACCCTGCCCATCTCCGAGCACCACTCCTGAAATGGGGGCACTACAGCTGACTTCTATCCCCTTAAAACTATCTGTCTGGCGATCATAACGCTAGTTAGGACCCAATTTTTTATGCGCTTATTCTCTATATTGATGACCGCCCCATCGCCTAAAATACAGATTCAGGGGCAAAATACAATTTGAGTGCCAAATACCTCACACATAAAACTCTGAATCTTCAACCAAAATTCTTGGATCTTAAAACACCCCCAAAAGACATGGGTTGTGTCTCCATCTTCTGATTGACATCATCAGCAGGTGGATGTGTCTTTAAGACCAAGCCTATACAATCTAGAGGGGGTCCAATTGAATCTATGTAAAATATTGAACTGCATAAGGCAAACTCTTGCATCTCTAGATGCAGACTTGATGTTTTGTAGAATCCTAGCCCACACTCCCTCCTCCAATACCAAGTTTAAATCTTTCTCCCATACTCTCTTGATAGAAGTTAAAGCTCCGTCCCCCAGACTCTGAATTAGCAGGGAGTAATACACTGACGCCTCATGACCTTTTCCAAAAGCAGTAATCACCTCTCCCAGAGTATCTGCCGCTTTAGGGGGGTATAAACTACTCCCAAAAACAGTACAGAGCAGGTGGCGCAGCTGTAAATACTTATAGAACTGAGATCTGGGAATCCCAAAATATTGAACCAAATTTTCAAAGGATCTCAACACGCCACTCTCATATAGGTCACCGAGTGTAGTAACCCCCCTCACGATCCACTCTAACCAGCAAAAAGGGGACCTATTAATACAAAATTTGGGGTTCAGCCATATGCTCGAGGCAACATTTAAATAAATGTCCGAATTAAACACTCTGGACACTTTTGTCCATACCGAAAGCAAATGCGAGATAACGGGGTGTAACTTAACTTCTCCGGTTGGTTTGATAGAAAGTCTTTGCAATGGCAAAATAGGGGTAAGAACTTCCTGTTCAATACAAAACCAGGGAGGGGCTCTCTCAGGTGGAAGTGACCAATGAGCCAAATGTCTGAGACCGAATGCATAACAAAATCTTGGGTAGGCCTAGCCCACCTTTGTCAATCGGCCTGTGTAACTTATTGAAATGTAATCTGGGACGCTTACCATTCCAAATGAAGGACTTCACTATGCTATCAAATTGCTTGAAATAAGAGAGGGGGACATCTACAGGGAGAGACTGCAGCAGGTAGTTACACTTTGGAATACAATTCATTTTAATAACATTAACCTTCCCAATCATAGATAAATGTAATGAAGCCCACCTGCCCACATCGCTCGAAAACCTTTTATTAAGGGGTCAAAATTAACTCTAACTAAATCAGACAAATTTTCTGGGAATAAAATGCCCAAATACTTAATGCCCTGTTTGGGCCACTGGAAGGCGCCCGGCTGAAAAGCCATTTCTGGGCAGTATGCTGTCAGAGCCAAAGCTTCGGATTTAGACCAATTAACTCTGTATCCTGAGAACTTAGAAAAGGAATTAATAATTCTGTGGAGGCAAGGCATAGATCTAGTGGGGTCGGAGACGAATAACAAAATATCATCTGTGTAAAGCAAAAGCTTATGCGCCATACCTCCCGCCACCACCCCTGGAAAATCAACTTCCTTTCTTGTCACGGCTGCTAATGGTTCCAGTGCAAGACAGAACAATAATGGGGAAAGAGGGCAACCCTGCCGGGTGCCCCTATCCAGAGTAGAATAATCTGAAATTAATCCATTTGTTTGTACTGCCGCTACCGGGTGTCTATACAGTAACTTAATCCATCCAATAAAAGTATTCCCGAACCTGTATATTTCCAAAATCTTAAAAAGATAATCCCATTCTACCATATCAAACGCCTTTTCTGCATCAAGTGAGATGGCAGTGACTGGAGTCTGATCAGTCGCCACTGACCACATTATATTGATGAAATGCCTAATGTTATCAGAAGAGCTGCAGCCCCAAATAAACCCCACCTGATCTATATGTATAAGAAATGTCATAACTTTACTTAATCGGTTAGCCATAATTTTTGACAATACTTTAACATCTAGCTGGATCAGGGAAATTGGACAGTAACTCTTACACTCACTTGGATCTTTGTCTTTTTTAAGTATCAGACTGATCCAGGCTTGTGTCATGGTTGGCGGAAGCTTTCCATTCTTCAATGATTCCGTATAAAATTCTAGCAAAAGTGGAGCCAGTTCTGCAGCATAAGATCTAAAAGATTCAGCAGCAAAGCCAACTGGCCCTGAAGCCTTGCCTGTAGGCAAGGCCTTAATTACCTTGCCAAGCTCCTTCAAGGTTATCTCAGAATCAAGAGAATTTTTTTGCTCAGTCGTCAGTTTAGGGAGTTCTTTCTAATATCTTCATCAGTAGACAAAGATGTGGAACTACAAAGATCAAGATAGAATTCTTTAAAAGTATTATTAATATCAATGGCCGAGGTAAAAATTTCACCACCAGCAGATTTCACTGAGGGAATGGTAGAAAAAGACTCTGCTTTATATATCTCAAAGTATGACTGTCTTGCCTGAATAGCCAAAACTCCACCTTCCGCAACAAAATATATATATATATCTGTATTTCAATCAGCGCTTCAGCTCTGCCTCGGCACTTTTTTGGTAATTAACATTTTTTATTGATTTAAAGTAAAACACAACAGAGAGAAACAAAACATATACACACCGAATCAACTTTTAACTTTTAACCTTAATTAACATCCCTCCCCAAACACCAACCCCACCCTACCCCAAAGAACACCCCTGTGGTCACATAAAATAATACACACACACAAACAAAAAAAAAACAAAAAAACAAAAAATACAATATATAATAAACATGCATAATTAAACTAAACGTCTCCCTCCTCATCCCTTCCCCTAGAGTCCTCCAAAACTGCCAAATACCTAACCCACTTCCTGAAAAATAAGTCCTCTAGCCCCAGCCTTCCATCTATCATCTTCTCATAACCCGCCACCCTCCCCATCTCCGCACACCACTCCAGAAATGGTGGCGCTCTGTCTGACTTCCATCCCCTTAAAATAATTTGTCTACCAATCATCATGCCAGTCAGAACCCAATTTTTTATATTTGTCGCCCGAATTTATAACTTCCCCATCGCCCAAAATGCAAAGTCTGGGGCAAAGTAAAATTTGAGTGCCCAGAATGTCACGCAAATAATTCTGAATCTTTAACCAAAAATCTTGGATCTTAACGCATCCCCAAAAACATGGGTTGTGTCTCCAACTTCTGAATGACATCACCAGCAGGTGGGTGTGTCTTTAAGACCAAGCCTATATAATCTAGAGGGGGTCCAATAAAATCTTTGTAAAATCTTAAATTACATAAGGTGAACCCTTGCATCTCTAGATGCAGACTTGACATTTTCCAGAATCTTAGTCCACACTCCATCCTCCAATACCAAATTCAAATCTTTCTCCCATAAGTTCTTAATAGAAGTTAAAGCTCCATCCCCCATACTCTGAATTAACAGGGAGTAGAACACTGATGCCTCATGACCTTTTCCAAAAGCCGCAATCACCTCTCCCAAAGCATCTGCCTCCTTAGGGGGTGGTGTGCTACTCCTAAAAATAATACAAAGCAGGTGGTGCAATTGTAAATACCTATAAACTGAGGTCTGCGTATCCCAAAATGTTGGGCCAAGTTTTCAAATGATCTCAACACTCCATTTTCATATAGGTCACCGAGTGTAGCACAATCTCAACAATCCACTCTGGCCAGCAGAAAGGGGACTTGCCAATACATAATCTTGGGTTCTGCCATATGCTCGAGGCAACATTTAAATAAGTGTCCAATTTAAACAATCTGGACACTTTAGTCCATACTGAGTGTAAATGCGAAATAAATAACGGGATGTAACTTAACTTTTCCAATTAGTTTGATAGAGATGCTTTGTAATGGCAAAATAGGAGCAAGAACTGCCTGTTCAATAACAAACCAGGGAGGGGCTCTCTCAGGTGGAAGTTACCAATGAGCCAAATGTCTGAGACTGAATGCATAGTAATAATACAAAATCTTGGGTAGGCCTAGCCCTCCTTTGTCAATCGGCCTATGTAACTTATTAAAATGCAATCTGGGACGTTTACCATTCCAAATGAAGGACTTCGCTATGCTATCAAATTTGCTGGGAATAAAATCCCCAAATACTTAATACCCTGTTTGGGCCATCGGAAGACGCCCGGCTGGAAAGCTGTTACTGGACAGTACGCTGTCAGAGCCAAAGCTTCGGATTTAGACCAATTAACTTTGTATCCTGAGAACTTGGAAAAGGAATTAATAATTCTGTGGAGGCAAGGCATAGATCTAGTAGGTTCAGAGACAAATAATAAAA
Source organism: Myxocyprinus asiaticus (assembly GCF_019703515.2). Classification (NCBI taxonomy): domain Eukaryota; kingdom Metazoa; phylum Chordata; class Actinopteri; order Cypriniformes; family Catostomidae; genus Myxocyprinus; species Myxocyprinus asiaticus. The sequence continues at coordinate 5,814,170 of NC_059376.1, forward strand.
TATAATCTGCATAAAGCAGAAGCATATGCGCCACACCTCCCGCCACCACCCCTGGAAAATCATCCTCCCCCTTATCGCGACTGCTAATGATTCCAGGGCAAGACAGAACAATAAAGGGGAAAGAGGGCAACCCTGCCAAGTGCCCCTATCCAGAGTAAAATAATCTGAAATTAATCCATTTGTTTGTACCGCTGCTACAGTGTGTCTAAAAATAAAATAAAGTATAAAGTAACTTAATTCAACCAATAAATGAACTCCCGAACCCATACCTTTGTTGCTCTAGGGGGTTTACACACTTTCGCTTCACTGTGATCAAGGACTGCGTCCATCAAAATATTAAAGTCTCCTCCCAATATTATATCATGTGGGGTGCCAGCGGTTTGCAACATCCCTTCAAGATCTATAAAAAAGCCCTGATCATCAGCGGTAGGTGCGTAAATATTAGCCAAAATCAACCTTTGCCCTTCAATTTCAGCTAAAACAATAATGACTCTCTCTAATTTATCTTTAGTCTGTTTGAGACATTTGAATTGTAGATGTTTATTAATCAATATAATGACTCCCTTGCTCTTACTTGAGCCAGCACTAAAAAAAACATGTCCACCCCATATCTTCCCAAATTTTTCAGCTTCCTGTGGGGAGAGATGTGTTTCTTGAAGAAACACTATATCATATTTCTTACGTTTAAGAAAAGTAATAACCTTCCTTCTTTTTATGGGGTGCCCCAAACCATTTACATTCCATGTGGAGAGAGATAGTATACTCATATTAACATATGACATTTTGATATAGTAGAAAAAAATTAATTGTGTGTCAAAAGCAAAATTATACAGACCACATTCCCCATTAGTGAAACAATCAAACCCTGAAATTCCCCCCCAACAAAACAAACAGAAAAAGAAAAACGTGCGCATTAACCCCGCGCACAAACGCGCCAACCAGTGACAATCCCTCTAAACTCAAAAGGTCCATGAACACCCACGAGCCCCCATGACAACTTTGCCATCGGATTGCTCAATTTTGCCTCACAAATTTGTGAGGCAAAATTACATAACAGAAAATACTTTGTAAAACAAACCCCAGCCAATAGGAAGAATGAACACAAAGAACATGTAGATTCATTCACAGAACTATCTCAAAGGTGTGATCTTCCACAAAACAAATTCCAGCTGATATAAAACCATTCAGATATGTTCAGTGAGCCGGCTGTTATGAGTTCAACGGATGACGTAATCATTCCAATGTCCCATAAAAATACTCAACAAAACAAACTCCAGCCAGCAGGAGGAATAAGCACAAAGAACTAACAGATTGATCCACAGCTGTTCCAAAGGAGTGTTATTCAATAGAACAAGCTCCAGCCGCTAGGCGGAACCAATACAAAAAGAAACAAAACCGGCATCCCGGTTCCCCGGATGGTCGAGTCAATTCACTCGGAGGCCGCATAAAAGTATATACCATGACTTACACAATCCGTCAACTTTATAAAAGACATCTTTTGTGTGAGCATGTAGATATTTTGCGGTCATCTGTAGTGTCAACTCCCAAACTGGCCGGAACTTTAATGCAAAAGTAATCTTTTGTCAATGCAAAAGTTTCTTTAAGGAAAAGTGTTATTCACAAAACAAGCTCCAGCCGCTCGGCGGAGCCAACGCAAAAAGAAAAAAGAAACCAAAATGACGCCCAGCTTCCACAAAAGCCAGAGTAAGTACAGCGAGTCAACCCACTCACATGAGAAACACCCAATAGTTTACTCACCCATTGATTCATTAAAAGACATTGCCTGATTGGGACATGTAAATACTTTGCGACTGTCCTTCATTTCTATTCTCAGTTTGGCCGGAAACATCAGAGCAAAAGTGATCTTTCGCTGATGTAAGAGTTCTTACATTCCTTGAACCGATCGCTTTTCTCTCTTGTCGAACTCGCAAAGTCCGGGAGCAAGAAAATATTATGGTTCTTCCAAGAAAGCTTCCCTTTGCTCCTCGCCTGGCGCAACACAAGATCATTATCGGATGATCTCAGAAATCTGGCCAGAATCAATCAGGGCCTATCTCCCTCAGCAAATCTCTGAGCTGGGACTCTGTGAGCTCGCTTGATTTCCAGCTTGTGGCCTGTTATGTCGAGCAGTCTCGGGAAAAACTCGTCTAGGAATTTCACCATATCTCTGCCCTCCTCATGCTCAGGAATTCCAACAATTCGAACGTTATTCCTGCGGCTTCTATTCTCAAGATCTTCAAGCTTTTCAAGGAGATGTTCCAAATCAACTTTGGTCGCGGGCAGATTAGCAGTTAATTCCCTCTCCGAAGATTCCAAAAAATCGATTCGTGTCTCTCAACATCAGTCACTCTTGTAACTAGCTCAGAGAATTTTATTTCCATCGCTGTAATCAATCGACGCATTACAGCGAGATCCTCCAAGTCAGAAAAAGTATCTTCGTCAACATCACTGACATGTTGGACAACTGACGCTGGATCTCCTCTCCCGCCGCGCCATCCAAATCGAGTCCCCGGTCTGTAGGCCTGCGGGCCTTTCATCCTGAACACGTAAGTGTCTTTTAATGTCTCCAGAGCCCGAGGATTTTGACTTCTTTGCCATGTTTTGCGTCAAAGAGCAAATGTGTAACTGGGTGTATCAAATTTCACCAGATTATAACATGAAAATAATTAAAAATTTAGCAAAGTGTTCAGAGCTTGTCGCTCACATGTCTGCTTCTTGCATGATGTCACGTGACCCCTGCCTCAGCACTTTTAAAATTACCTTCCAACTCCAAAAGTTCTCGTGCTTTGGATTTTCTGATGAATGAGGCATACTGTATAATCTGACCCCTAAGAACTGCTTTAAGTGCCTCCCAAGCCATGCCCACAGAGGATACTGAGGACCAGTTGGTCTCCATATAAACATTGATTTCAGCCTTTAACATTTGTTGGAATTCAGGATTTTGCAAAAGGGATACATTAAAGTGCCAACTATATGATTTGTTTTTCTCTGTATGTGGCAAACCCCTAAACTCACCAGGGCATGATCTGAGACTAAGATGTTTCCAATTGAGCAATCCACAACAGATGAAATGAGGGACTTATATATATATATATATATAAATCTATTCTAGAATAAATCTTATGGACTGATGAAAAAATGTATAGTCCCTACCAGATGGGTTCAGAAGTCTCCACATATCAGTAAGACCAAGATTTTTACACATAGTGAAGCATCAGTGTTGCTCTAGGGGGCTTACACACTATGATCAAGGACTGATTCCATCAAAAGATTAAAGTCTTCTCCCAATATTATATCATGAGTGTTGCCAGTGGCTTGCAACATCCCTTCAAGATCTACAAAAAAGCCCTGATCATCAGCGTTAGGTGCATAAATATTAGCCAAAATCAACCTTTGCCCCTGAATTTCTGCTAAAACAATAATCACTCTTCCTAATTTATCTTTAATCTGTTTGAGACATTTGAATTGTAGATGTTTACTTATCAATGTAATGACTCCTCTGCTCTTAATTGAGCCAGCACTAAAGAAAACATGTCCACCCCACATCTTCAGCTTCCTGCGGGGAAAGATGCGTTTCTTGAAGAAACACTATATCATATTTCTTACATTTAAGAAAAGAAATAACCTTTTTATGGGGTGCCCCAACCCATTCACATTCCATGTGGAGAGATACAGTCCATTCGTACTAACATTTGACATTTTGGCATTGTAGCACTTCTCAGTGGAAGGAGGAGGCGAGAAGCAGTTTTCCTGGTTCAGGTAAGCATTTTTATTTTCCTCTCTGTAGCACATACACACTCTCAAGGCTTTTACGTTGTTCGAAAACACAATCTAAAAAAATCCACAAACTAGTTCACAAAATAAACTCTCAAAATAATAATTCTTGGCTTCACAGTCCTTACCCAGGCTCTCCCTCTCGTCTAACTGCTGTGTGGCTCTATTTATGCTGCTCTCCCCGTGCTCACTGAAATTAGAGACAGGTGTTAGACATAATTTAACTCAGGTGTAAGCGCCCTTACCACTTTCTCTCTCTCCGGAGAGATGCTTGACCACGCCCCCGCTGCCACAGACATATTAGAAAAAATAGATTGTGTGTCAAAAACAAAATTATAAAGACCACATACCAACATTAGTGCAACAATAAAACCCAGAACTTCAAAAAAAAAACAAAAAAAAAACTTGCGCATTAACCCCACGCATGACAGCACTAACCGGCATCCATCCCTATAAATTCAAACAGTCCATTTACGCCTACGAGAGTCCCGGCGACAACTTTGCCATCAAGTCCGGTGCGTCTATACAAATTTACAGAATTACGCAACAGAAAATAATCTATAAAACAAATTCCAGCCAATAGGCGGAATAAGCACAAACAACTTGTAGATTCATCCACAAACTGTCCCGAAGGATTGTTACTCCACAAAACAAATTCCAGCCGCTAGGCGGAAACCAACACAAAATAAAACAAAATAGGCGCTCAGTTTCCTCGGACGGTCAAGAGAATGTTCAGTGAGTCAGGCCCACTCGGCTGTTACACGAGTGCAACAAATGCCCTAATCACTCCAATGTTTGCAAGAAATATTCCACAAAACAAACTCCATCCAATAGGGGGTATAAGCACAAGAATGTGCAGATTCATCCACAAAACTGTCCCAAAGAAGTGTTATTCCACTTATAAACAAACTCCAGCCACTAGGCAGAACCAACACAAAGAGAATAGCAATATTATTGCATAGCCTACATTTAAAATTACATTTGGGGCTACAGTCAAAACATTCTGGGCTGAAGCACCGGAAAAATAACCTGGCGATGCCGATGGGTGAGAACACAATAACTGAATTTTCAGTTTTGGGCGAACTATCTCTTTAATGTTGATTTCATGGGGTCTTAAAATACAAGCATCAATGTCTTCCTCAAGGGGGCGCTCGATAGATGAAAAGGCCTAATCCTCCATTGGTCCGCATTCACATGCCTAAAATCTGACACCCTATTTGACTCACTGGAAACATGTGTAAACTAAAAATATTTATATTTAAATCTATTCTAGTCAATAAATCTGATCCGTCCCTGCAATCTTCAGTTCAGATTTACAGGGACAGTGCCTGGGCAAGTATTTAAAAAGACATATTAAAAAGCTTTAAAACTGGGACGAGAATATACCTGATGAATAAATATAAAGAATATATTACTATAAATAATTAAAATAGGACAGATAATATTAAGACGCATTGTACCTGACAACTTATAACCTTTGTAAAGTGTACCTAGAGCCTTCATTTAAAAAAAGCTAATCTCTGTCTCCCTCCAGTTTCACGATAATTGCGATTCTACACTCTTCAATTGTTCAAATACTGGCTTACTACACTGTCGTATTTGTTTCCATTTACAGCGCAGTACGCACTTTTAGTACGTAACAGTAGCATGTGAATGGGACTTCACCCTTTGTGTCTTTCCGGTTTGAGGCGATTCCATCTGAGCAGTTGATTGGTTTGTTCAGACTGTCAATCATTGTTAAACGTCAGTCCATTGATCAACTCTGCCTTGATTCGGCGTCACTCAGTTTTTGTGAACCCGCCCTCTGCTCTGCGGCTTCAGGAGTGCAAAAATCTCAAATACCAAATCTTTTTACACAAGTAAGAAATATTGTGTTTTTTTTGCGTCAAGATTATTAAATACATATAGTATTTTTACATATATTCTGATAAGATTCAAGCAATTCACAGGTAATGGAGTTTAAATAAGATGATTGTAGTGGTGGGTTAGCAGCACGTTTGGCTAACTGGCTCATCTATCTGTGTCATATTATTGTGATTTGTTATTATTCTGATGAATTACTGTGATGTTCACGGTGGTTTTATTTGCTTCTACTGTGGAATCTGTTCCGTGTGTGTTAATACTAAAAGCATGATCTGGTACTGCTGTGGTCGTATAGCTTTGTGGTAGTTAAAGATGTGCCCTGTTGCAGTCAAGTCTTAACCTTAAAAAATGTATATGCATTATAACAAAGGGTTTTCTTGCATGGGTTTGTTGCAACTGTCTCCGCGGCTGAAGGTACAATCCTTGTGTCCTTGATCAAGACACTTAGGCCCCGTTTACACCTTGCATTAACACGCGTTTCATATCCGGATAGGATCTGGACATTCTTTAACTGCATTGCATTTACACCTTGTAGTCAAAGCTAAATTTCAGATTGCCAAAGCAATAGTAACTATATTTATCTCGCGTTCGGCGCTTTGTACAGTGGCAAGAAAAAGTATATGAACCCTTAATAATTACCTGCATTTGTGTATAAATTTGTCTTAAAGTCTGGTTTTATCTTCATCTAAGTTACAATAATAAACACAATCTGCTTTATAACACACAAATAATTGTATTGCTCTTGTACATATTGAATACAACATTCAAACATTCACAGTGTAGGTTGGAAAAAGTATGTGAACCCCTAGGCCAATGAAGTCAGCAAAAGCTAAGTAGAGTCAGGTTTTGGCAATTCTGGCATCCAATTAATGTAACAATATTGGAGGTGTGGGTTTGAGCTACTTGGGTTTAAAAGCACTCAAACATTTTTGAGTTTGCTATTCACAGTGGCTGCCCAGCCAAGTTGACTCAAAGGGCACACCGCAGAATGCTCAAAGAAGTTAAAAAAGAACCCTTGAGTGACAGCCAAAGACTTGAAAGAATCATTGGAACTGGTTAACATCTGTTCCAAGTCTACTATATGAAAAACATTAAACCGGCATAGTGTCCATGGCAGGACACCACGAAGGAAGCTGCTTGTTTCCAACAGAAACATTGCTGCGTGCCTGAAGTTTGCCAAATACCACCTTGACACTCTACAGCGATATTGGGAAAATGTTTTGTGGACTGATGAAACTAAGGTTGAATTGTTTGGGAAGAACCTGCAGCACTATGTATTGCATAAAAAGGGCACTGCATCCCAACATAAGCACATCATCCCAACGGTGAAGTAAGGTGGAGGGAGCATCATAATTCGGGGGTGCTTCGGGGCCTGAACTGCTTCCCAAGCAGGGACTAAAAACAATTCAAGGAACGAAAACCGAAAACGAACGAACTTTTTAGCTAAACGTAACCGAAAACCAGAAACAAAGTGATTTTTAATTGTTCCGAAGTGAAAGCGTTATTTTAAAATGTTGGTAACTGGTTATAAATGGATAATTTTGTGCAGATAATTTTTTTTAATAACACCAAAGGGTTTATCGCAGTGCATTTTTGGAACTACACCACTTCATGTTGGCCGAAAAAATTAAACGTGCTTGAGGAAACTGCTGCATCACACACTTCTTTGCCTAATTACCCGTTGTGGATGTAGCATTCTGTGAATGAAGACCTTTTTATTTTAATTACTACATATACTGTACATGCACAGCTAATCCAGGTACAAGGAAAACATTATTAGAGGTAAATAGTACTTTTCTCAGCTGTTTCCAAGTCTTCACTGAATTATTGTTAGATATGATGCATTAATACAGATTTGATACTGCTGGGTTTCGACTCTGAAGCTGATCTGTAAATAAAATTATACTTAACAGTTAATTAACTGCTTGTTATGAGTTCTATGCCGATAAATCTACCACAAAGAGTGTTTTTCCAGACCATGTTGCTTGTTTCTCTTGCGAGATCTGGCAACACTGCAATTGGTATTTCACCCACCCCTTAGTGCAGGGTACTGCACAAATCACAATAAAGTGATTTGATTTGATTTGACTGCCATTTTTAAAAGAACATTATTAACTGTTCTTTTATTTTGTTCTAACTAGGGATGTACATTTTCTGACATTTTCATAATCGATCGTCATGGAAAGTAACGATCGATTAATCGTTAACGTTAATATCGCAAAACGCTCGTGGAGAACTCCAAATAATATGTGCATGGAGCCTATTGATTACATTTAAATTATTACACTTAAGAAATGCAAGTATTGGCATTTTACTCTTAAAATATTCTTAGTTCAGTGTATTATAATAGAGTTAGGCAATATTTTGTACAAATTTGTGGGGTAACCCCATTAACCCCATTAAGTGAGATTGCAGCGACCGGAGATTGTTAATTCACCACTGACCACATGATATTGATGAGACACCTGATGTTATCAGAAGAGCTGCGGCCCCGAATAAACCCCACCTGATCTATATGTATAAGAGATGTCATAACTTAATCGGTTTGCCAACATTTTTGACAATATTTTTACATCTAGTTGGATCAGGGAGATTGGACGGTAACTTTTACACTCGCTTGGATCTTTGTCCTTTTTAAGAATCAGACTGAACCGGGCTTGTGTCATGGTTGGAGGAAGTTTTCCCTTTAATGATTCAGTATAAACTTCTAACAAAAGTGGAGCCAGTTCTGTAGCATAGGATCTAAAAAATTCTGCGGCAAAACCATCTGGCCCCGGAGCCTTGCCAGTAGATAGGGACTTAATTACCTTGTCAAGCTCCTCCAAGGTTATCTCAGAATCAAGAGCGTTTATTTGCTCAATCTCAGTTTAGGAAGATCTAATGGTTCCACAAAGTTTCTAATATCTAATGTAAGTAGACGAAGATGTGGAAGGCACTTTAAAGGCATTATTTATTTATTTATTTTTTTCCCCTTTTTCACCCAATTTGGAATGCCCAATTCCCAGTGCGCTTTTAAGTCCTCGTGGTCGCGTAGTGATTCGCCTCAATCCGGGTGGCGGAGGATGAATCCCAGTTGCCTCCGCGTCTGAGACCATCAGCCTGCGCATCTTATCACGTGGCTTGTTGAGCGTGTTGCCACGGAGACATAGCGAGTGTGGAGGCTTCACGCCATCCACCGCGGCATCCACGCTCAACTCCCCAAGCGCCCCACCGACAACGAACCACATTATAGCGACCATGAGGAGGTTACCCCATGTGACTCTACCCTCCCTAGCAACCGGGCCAATTTGGTTGCTTAGGAGACCTGGATGGAGTCACTCAGCATGCCCTGGGTTTGGAACTAGCGAACTCCAGGTGTGGTAGTCTAGTCCAGGGGTGGTAGTCTTTTACCACTGAGCTACCCAGGCTCCCACTTTAAAGGCATTATTAATATCAATGGCTGAGGTAAAAATTTCACCACCAGCAGATTTCACTGAGGGAATGGTAGAAAAAGACTCTCTCTGCTTTTTATATCTAGCCAAAAGCTTCCCTGCTTTGTTCCCTGACTCAAAGTATGACTGTCTTGCCCTGAATAACCAAAACTCTTTCTGCGACAAAATAGTATTATATCTATATTTCAATTGGGTCAATTCTCTGAGGCCATCAGATAACATATGGCGCTTCAGCTCTGCCTCTGCACTTTTAATATTTCCTTCCAACTAAATGAGTTCTCGTGCTTTGGATTTTCTGATGAATGAGGCATACTGTATGATCCGACCCCTAAGAACTGAGCCACGCCCACAGAGGATACCGAGGACCAGTTGGTCTCCATATAAACATTGATTTCAGTCTTTAACATTTGTTGGAAATCAGGATTTTGCAAAAGGGATACATTAAGGCGCCAACTATATGATTTATTTTTCTCTGTATGTGGCAACATCTCTAAACTCACCAGAGCGTGATCCGAGACTAAGATATTTCCAATTGAGCAATCAATAACAGATGAAATGAGGGATTTGGATATAAAAAAAAAATGAATAAATCTTATGGACTGATGAAAAAAAAAAAATTATAGTTTCTACCAGATGGGTTCAAAAGTCTCCAAAGATCTGTAAGACCAAGATTTTTACACATCCTGTGAAATGTTGCTCTAGGGGGCTTACACACTTTTGCTTCACTATGAACAAGGACTGAGTCCATCAAAAGATTAAAGTGTCCTCCCAAATGAGGGCTGCCAGCGGCTTGCAACATCCCTTCAAGATCTATAAAAAAAGCCCTGATCATCAGTGTTAGGTGCGTAAATATTAGTCAGAATCAGACTTTGCCCCTGAATTTCTGCTAAAACAATAATGACTCTTCCTAATTTATCATTAACTGTTTGAGAAATTTGAATTGTAAATGTTTATTTACCAAAATAATGACTCCCTTGCTCTTACTTAAGCCAACACTAAAGAAAACATGTCCACCCCATATCTTCCCAAATTTTTCAGCTTCCTGCGGGGAAAGATGTGTTTCTTGAAGAAACACTATATCATATTTCTTACGTTTAAGAAAATAAATAACCTTCCTTCTTTTTATGGGGTGCCCCAACCCATTCACATTCCACGTAGAGAGAGATAGTACACTCATACCAACATTCGACATTTTGATATAATAGAAAAAATAAATTTTGTGCCAAAAAACAAAATTATGAAGACCACATTTCAACATCAATGCAACAATAAAACCCCAAACATCCCCCTGAACAAAACAAACAGAAAAAAGAAAAACGTGCGCATTAACGAAAGCGCCAACCAGCATCAATCCCTTTAAACCCAAAAGGTCCATGTACGCCTATGAGAGCCCCAGCGACAACTTTGCCATCGGATTGCTCAATTTTGCCTCGCAAATTTATAAGGCAAAATTACATAAAATCAAATATTTTTTAAAACAAACCCCAGCCAATAGGCTGAATAAACACAAAGAACGTGTTGACTCATTCACAGAACTGTCTCAAAGGTGTGTTCCTTCACAAAACAAATTCCAGCCGATATAAAGCCGTTCAGTTTCCTCGGTCAGACAAACCAATCTTCAGTGAGCCAGCTGATGAGTGCAGCAGATGACATAATCATTCCAATGTCCCACGAAAATACTCCACAAATCATACTCCAGCCAACAGGAGGCATAAGCACAAGGAACTGACAGATTAATCCATAACTGTTATTTAACAAAACAAGCTCCAACCGCTAGGCAGTCCAGCACAAAAGGAAATGAAACATGCATCCCGGTTCCTCAGATGGTCGAGTCAGTTCACTCGGAGGCCGCATAAAGTATATCCTATGATTTACACAGTCCGCCAACTTTATAAAAGACATCCTTTGTGTGGGCATATAGATATTTTGCTGTCATCTGTTCATTGTAAAAGTGATCTTCCGTCAATGCAAAAGTTTCTTTAAGGAAAAGTGTTAATCAACAAAACAAAACAAACTCCAGCCACTCGGCCAACGTAAAAGGAAACAAAAATGGCACCCAGCTTCCTCTGAAAGCCAGAGTATGAACAGTGAGTCAATCCACTCACAAGAAAAACACCCAATGGTTACTCACCCATTGTTTCAATAAAAGACATTTGCCTGATTGGGACATGTAAATACTTTGCTGCTGTCTTTGGTGTTTATTCTCAGTCTGGCTGGAAACATCAGAGCAAAAGTGATCTTCCACTGATGTAAGAGTTTCTTGCAGTCCTTAAACCGATCACGTTTCTCTCTTGTCGAGATCACAAAGTCCGGGAACAAGAAAATATTGTAATTCTTCCGAGAAAGCTTTCCTTTGCTCCTCGCCTGGCGCAACACGAGATCTTTATAGGATGATCTCAAAGATTTGGCCAGAATCGATCAGGGCCTTCCTCCCTCAGCAGATCTGTGAGCTGGGACTCTGTGAGCTTGCTCGATTTCCAGCTTGTGGCCTGTTATGTCAAGCATACTCGGGAAAAGCTCGTCTAGGAATTTCCCCATATCTCTGCCCTCCTCATGCTCAGGAATTCCAACAATTCGAACGTTATTCCTGCGGCTTCTCTTCTCAAGATCTTCAAGCTTTTCAAGAACACGTTCCAAATCGACTTTGGTCGCGGGCGGATTAGCGGCTAATTCCCTCTCTGATGACTCCAAATAAAGGATTCATTTTTCAACATCTGTCACTCTTGTGACTAGCTCAGAGAATTTTTTCCCATCGCCATAATCATTCGACGTATTACAGCGAGATCCTCCAAGTCCGCAAGTACCTTCGTCAACATCACCGACATGTTGGACAGTTGATGCTGGATTCCTTCTCCCGCCGCGCCATCCAAATCGAGTCCCCGGTCCACAGGCCTGTCTGGGCTTTCATCTTGAACCCGTAAGTGTCTTTTAATGTCTCCAGAGCCCGAGGATTTTGACTTCTTTGCCATGTTTACCTCAGACAGTAAATGTGTAACTGGATGTATTGAATTTCACCGGATTATATCATGAAAATACTAAAAAAAAATTAGCAAAGTTCGCAGAGCTGTCTCTCACACGTCTACCCTTCACATGGCGTCACCGTACTCTCCGATCTTTGTCCTTTTTAAGAATCAGACTGATCTGGGCTTGTGTCATGGTTGGCGGAAGCTTTCCATTCTCTAATGATTCCGTATAAACTTCTAACAAAAGTGGAGCCAGTTCTGTAGCATAAGATCTAAAAATTTCAGTGGCAAAGCCGTCTGGCCCCGGAGCCTTGCCTTTCGGCAAGGCCTTAATTACCTCGCCAAGCTCCTCCAAGTTTATCTTGAATCAAGATAATTTTTTTGCTCATTCGTCAATTTAGGAAGTTCTAATGAGTTTCTAATGTCTTTATCAGTAGACAAAGATCTATATAGATCAATAGAGATCAAGACAAAATTCTTTAAAAGCATTATTAAAATCCATGGCTGAGGTAAATATTTCACCACCAGCAGATTTCACTGAGGGATCTCTCTGCTTTATATAGCTAGCCAAAAGCTTCCCTGCTTTGTCCCCCAACTCAAAATATGACTGTCTTGCCCTGAATAGCCAAAACTCCACCTTCCGCAACAAAATAGTATAATTATCGATTTCAGTCGGGTCAATTCTCTGAGGCCATCAGATGACATTCGGCGCTTCAGCTCTGCCTCGGCACTTTTAATATTCCCTTCCAACTCCACGAGTTCTCGTACTTTGGATTTTTTGATGAATGAGGCATACTGTAGGATCTGACCCCTAAGAACTGCTTTAAGTGCCTCCCAAGCCATGCCCACAGAGGATACTGTGGACCAGTTGGTCTCCATATAGACATTGATTTCAGCCTTTAACATTTGTTGGAATTCAGGATTTTGCAAAAGGCGTGCATTAAAGTGGCAACTATATGATTTCTTTTTCTCCAGATGTGGCAACACTTCTAAATTCACCAGGGCGTGATCTCAGACTAAAATGCTTCCAATTGAACAATCCACAACAGATGAAATGAGGGACTTAGATATACACTATATTGCCAAAAGTATTCGCTCATCTGCCTTTAGACGCATATGAACTTAAGTGACATCCCATTCTTAATCCATAGGGTTTAATATGACGTCGGCCCACCCTTTGCAGCTATAACAGCTTCAACTCTTCTGGGAAGGCTTTCCACAAGGTTTAGGAGTGTGTTTATGGGAATTTTTGACCATTCTTCCAGAAGCGCATTTGTGAGGTCAGACACTGATGTTGGACAAGAAGGCCTGGCTCACAGTCTTCACTCTAATTCATCCCAAAGGTGCTCTATTGGGTTGAGGTCAGGACTCTGTGCAGGCCAGTCAAGTTCTTCCACACCAAACTCGCTCATCCATGTCTTTATGGACCTTGCTTTGTGCACTGGTGCGCAGTCATGTTGGAACAGGAAGGGGCCATCCCCAAACTGTTCCCACAAAGTTGGGAGCATGGAATTGTCCAAAATCTCTTGGTATGCTGAAGCATTCAGAGTTCCTTTCACTGGAACTAAGGGGCCAAGCCCATCTCCTGAAAAACAACCCCACACCATAATCCCCCCTCCACCAAACTTCACAGTTGGCACAATACAGTCAGACAAGTACCGTTCTCCTGGCAACCTCCAAACCCAGACTCGTCCATCAGATTGCCAGATGGAGAAGCGTGATTAGTCACTCCAGAGAACGCGTCTCCACTGCTCTAGAGTCCAGTGGCGGCGTGCTTTACACCACTGCATCCGACGCTTTGCATTGCACTTGGTGATGTATGGCTTGGATGCAGCTGCTCGGCCATGGAAACCCGTTCCATGAAGCTCTCTACGCACTGTTCTTGAGCTAATCTGAAGGCAACATGAACTTTAGAGGTCTGTAGCGATTGACTCTGCAGAAAGTTGGTGACCTCTGCACACTATGCGCCTCAGCATCCGCTGACCCCGCTCTGTCATTTTACGTGGCCTACCACTTCATGGCTGAGTTGCTGTCATTCCCAATCGCTTCCACTTTGTTATAATACCACTGACAGTTGACTGTGGAATATTTAGTAGCGAGGAAATTTCATGACTGGACTTGTTGCACAGGTGGCATCCTATCACAGTACCACGCTGGAATTCACTGAGCTCCTGAGAGCAGCCCATTCTTTCACAAATGTTTGTAGAAGCAGTCTGCATGCCTAGGTGCTTCATTTTATACACCTGTGGCCATGGAAGTGATTGGAACACTTGAATTCAATTATTTGGATGGGTGAGCGAATACTTTTGGCAATATTGTGTGTGTGTATATATATGTATAATTAAAAAAAGTCTATTCTAGAATAAATCTTATGGACTGATGGAAATAAAATTTATAGTCCCTACCAGATGGGTTCAAAAGTCTCCAAATATCTGTAAGACCAAGATTTTTACACATCCTGTGAAGTGTCACTGTTGCTCTAGGGGGCTAACACACTTTTGCTTCACTTTGATCAAGGACTGAGTCCATCAAAAGATTAAAGTCTCCTCCCAATATTATATCATGAGGGGTGCCAGCGGCTTGCAACATCCCTTCAAGATCTACAAAAAAGCCCTGATCATCAGCATTAGGTGCATATGTACAGTGGTGTGAAAAAGTGTTTGCCCCCTTCCTGATTTCTTATTTTTTTGCATGTTTGTCACACTTAAATGTTTCAGATCATCAAACAAGTTACAAAGTAACACCGCATTTCAGAAAAAGAACATCATACCAACAGTAAAATATGGTGGTGGTAGTGTGATGGTCTGGGGCTGTTTTGCTGCTTCAGGACCTGGAAGACTTGCTGTGATAAATGGAACCATGAATTCTGCTGTCTACCAAAAAATCCTGAAGGAGAATGTCCGGCCATCTGTTCGTGACCTCAAGCTGAAGCGAACTTGGGTTCCAAAACACACCAGCAAGTCCACCTCTGAATGGCTGAAGAAAAACAAAATGAAGACTTTGGAGTGGCCTAGTCAAAGTCCTGACCTGAATCCTATTGAGATGCTGTGGCATGACCTTAAAAAGGCAGTTCATGCTTAAACCCTCCAATGTGGCTGAATTACAACAATTCTGCCAAAATTCCTCCACAGCGCTGTAAAAGACTCATTGCAAGTTATCGCAAACGCTTGATTGCAGTTGTTGCTGCTGCTAAGGGTGGCCCAACCAGTTATTAGGTTTAGGGGGCAATCACTTTTTCACACAGGGCCATGTAGGTTTGGATTTTGTTTTCCCTTAAAAATAACAACCTTCATTTAAAAACTGCATTTTGTGTTTACTTGTGTTATCTTTGACATATTTAAACTTGTTTGATGATCTGAAACATTTAAGTGTGACAAACATGCAAAAAAAAAATAATATACCACTGTATATTAGCCAAATTTAACCTTTTGCCCCTGAATTTCTGCCAAAACTATAATGACTCTTCATAATTTATCTTTACTCTGTTTGAGACATTTGAATTGTAGATGCTTACTTATCAATGTAATGACTCCCCTGCTCTTACTTGAGCCAGCACTAAAGAAAATATGTCCACCCCATATCTTCCCAGTTTTTCAGCTTCTTGCGTAGAAAGATGCGTTTCTTGAAGAAACACTAAATCATATTTCTTACATTTAAGAAAAGAAATAACCTTCCTTCCTTTTTATGGGTTGCCCCAACCCATTCACATTCCACATGGAGAGAGAGACAATCCGCTCATTAACATTTGACATCTTGACATATTAGAAAAAATAGATTCAAAAATAAAATTATAAAGACCACATTCTGATATTAGTGCAACAGTCAAACCCCAAACTTCCCCCCGAACCAAACAAACAGAAAAAGAAAAATGTGTGCATTAAACCCACGCACGACAGTGCCAACTGGCGCCCATCTATCTAAACTCAAACAGTCCATGTACGCCTATGAGAGCCCCCGCGACAACTTTGCTATTGGATTGCTCAAGTGCTTCTATAAAAATTTTGTGAGACAGAATTACACAACAGAAAATCTATAAAACAAACTCCAGCCAATAGGAGGCATAAGCACAAATAGCATGTAGATTCATCCACACAACTGTCCCGAAGGTGTGCTACTCCACAAAACAAACTCCAGCCGCTAGGCGGAACCAGCACACAAAGAAACAAAAAAGGCGCTCTGCTTCCTCGGACGTAAATAAAATGTAAATTTTCAGTGAGTCAGGCCCACTCGGCTGCAACATGAGAACCACAGATAACTTACTCAGTCAATGACTTTGTGAAGGACAATGCTTGCTGTGGGCATCTAAATATTTTGTGGCAATCCTTAGTATCTATTCTCAATTTGGCCCGGAACATCAGTGCAAAAGCGACCTTCCGTTGATGTAATTGTTTCTTGCATTCCTTGAATCGACCACGTTTCTCTCGTCGAATTTGCAAAGTCTGGGACAAGAAAATGCTGTGGTTCTTCCAAGAAAGCCTTTCTTTACTCCTCACCTCACGTAACACAAGATCTTTATCGGATTATCTCAGAAATTTGGCCAGAATTGATCGGGGCCTATCTCCCTCCGCGGATCTCCGAGCAGGAACTCTGTGAGCTCATTAGATTTCCAGTTTATGGCCTGTTATGTCAAGCAGACTCGGGAAGAGCCCATCTAGGAATTTCACCATATCTCGGCCGCCTTCATACGGACGTTGTTTCGCCGGTCATGATTCTCCAAGTCTTCCAACTTTTCCCAGACGTGCTCCAAGTCTGCCTTGGTCGCTAGCGGGTTAACAGCTAATTCCCTCTCCTATGACGATCGACGTATTACAACAAGATCCTCCAAGTCAGCATCAAACTTCGTCAGCATTGCTGACATGTTAATCAATTGTTGCCAAATTTCCTTCACTTCACCGTCCAAATTGACTCCCAGGCTTGCGGCCTACTGCTCAGGGTCTTCAGTTTGAGCACGAAAATGTCTTTTAATATCTCCAGAGCCCAAAGATTTTGAATTCTTTGACATATTGTCTTCAACAGTTAAGAATCAGGGTGTATCGAATCTCACTGCTTTGACACAAAAAGTATTAAAACTAGCAAAGTGCACAGAGCTCACCACATGACTCAAACTGATTCTATTCTTAACAATTTAATAACAATTTCCCTTGTGGGATCAATATAGTATATCTTATCTATACTGGACCACTTATAATATGATCATGTCATAAAGCCTTTTGGCTGTTTACACTATGCTGATTTTGCATGACAGCACTTATACGATTAACTTTATTAGCTTCTGTATTAATTGGGTGTTGCTTGTTTTATAATGCATTATAATTGTAGTTATAATTATTTATGGGAAGATATAACTTATTATGTGGTGTATTATGAGGCATTATGAATGCAGTATAATGCATGTATAATGCCTTTACAATGCATTATATATATATATATATATATGGGCTTCATAGAAAATGTTACTGAACTTTCATTCCTTTACTTGGATTTAAGAAAAAAAATCTAAGTAACACCATGAATGCAATACTGTTAATTATAAATGTCAACTGTATGATAACCGTCTCTTTTTAAAACTGCACTATACCCTGAAACCGTGGCACCGTTACATCCCTATTGACTGCTGACTGATTAGCTCTCCTTCACAGTAAGCACCACCTAGCGAAAGTGCTGGGGGAAACCCAACCTGCAGCTAGGCAGATGTCTTCAAGGGAAACACCGTTAGACAATGCCCACAAAGAGGCCATGCCTCTTGTGGTGTGAGGTTTAACTCCCAATAGGGCACTGTATGCCTCTGACTGCGCTAAGAGCAACCAGTCGTCGAGGTAATTTATAACTTGCACGGCGACACATTTCGTGAATGTGCGAGGAGCCAGGGATAAGCCGAAGGGCAGGACTTTGAACTGGTAAGCAGTCCACTCAAAGGCAAATCTCAAGAATGGCCTGTAATGAGGGACTATGTGCACATGAAAGGAAGTGCCTTTCAGGTCAGTTGACCTGAACCAGTCCATAGGGCTAACATGAGACTGAATTTGCTTCCGAGTAATCATTTTGAATGGGAACTTTGCAAGTACCCAGTTCAAGTGCCATAGTCCACCATCTTTTTTTGTTTTGTTTTTTTTGTTTTTTTGTCGACTTGAAAATAGTAGCTTAAAATCCACTGTGGGCATCGTTCGTCGATATCGACTCTATCACATCTTTTGCGAGCAGACTTAATATCTCTGAACGGAGAACCGGCGTGTCCCGCACGGTTATGGAGGAGGAAATAACGGTAATGAAAGGAGGCGGACGCCTTGCGAACTGTATCACGTAGTTGTGCGAGCACGTAGCAGAATCTCATTTCTGGCTCGCGACTGCTGGGAAAGTGTGAGGGCTATTAGGCTACATTGATGTTCTTAAAATCTCTGTGTTGCGACATAGGCAGTCTTCTGGCATGTTGCCAACCATAGTGTTCACAAACCGGGTGAACCGTCTTGCATTACAGAGGAAATTACACACTCTTTTCCTGGCTCACATCGGCGTGAAGTGTGTTTAATAAGCACTGCAAGGCGACAGCACCAGAGACTTGAATTCTCATTGAATAGGGAGAACATCATGTCATAATAAGCTGTTTGTGCAGCTCTGGAAAGAACGACACCGGCTGCGAAACACTGGGCTTCTGCTTCAACTTTCAGAAAGAAACCAGCACCACAACGAGCACCACTGTACGTATAACAGCGATCGTGCACACCAGACAGGAGAAAATAAGCTTAAGCAAACTCTTTTTATGATTGTGCTTATACAAATACATGCAAACACAATCAGGCTCTAGCGCTTATGTTACACACTACAGAAAATCCCAATAAAATTCCAATAATTCCAGTCATTCGAAGGAAACTTTTTTTTTTTTAGGCCCACAAGCTGTAGAATAATCCGGTTGCCACAGGGATTAAACTCTGATCCATCTGCTTTAAGAGTGCAGGTCTTGACAGCGATTCCAGTAGAGAAAAATCCAGTTCACGTGCAGAGTACGAGAGAGACATCTCGCTACCCTGAAGGAGAAAATTCAGAGGAGATAGATCACAATGTGTCTTAGGTGCATTTACACCTGACTTTTAATGTGGGCAAGTGGAATCCGATAGCAGTCTGTTCACCGCGAACACATGTTAATGCAAGGTGTAAATGGGGCCTTAGCTTCAGGTTATTACTACATGGGGGAATGAATAAGTATCTATTATAGTCACTTTGGATTAAATCATCAGCAACATTACTAATTAGTAATTAAATGGGGGTGGTGTGGTGTTGTGGTTGAAGAGCTGATAACTGGAAGGTTGTTGGTTTAATCTCCACATGAATTAAATGACTCCATAACCATTACCAAAACCATTACCACAGTCTTTACTTCAATTACTATGAGCAATTACATTACTTTTGGTTCTGTTTGTATTCCTTATTCATTGTGTCCATTACTAACAGCGTTTAATTTGATTAGTTTACACAAGTGTCTTTATTTGTCATGTTTAGTGGAGGAAAATAGTAATTTAAGGGAACAATCGAAAAACTCCACAAAGTCTGAATTGGAGTTTTTTAGTATTTTGTCAATGTCTGTTAGCTTTGAGGTGTTCTTTGCTAGAGTATTCTAACAAATTGACAAAATTAACTTTTAGTAGATTTAAGTGTTTAAAATGTAGTCTTTAATTTGAATGGCTGTCTTTGACAGTTGTTTTTTGCCCTTATGTTAATTTGATCTGTGAAGGGAATGTCAGCAACCTAATGCAATTCCTTAACATACAGTATCATAAACTTAGACTATTTACAGGTACTGTATGTAGCCTAGTATTTTACTTTGAATATTAAAAACATTAAGCCCTTTGGGTAGTAACAGTGCAGTATCAGAAATGAACAACCATTAAGAGGCAATATTTGCCCTCCGCATTTCATTCTCAGGGGCATTTTTACCTTTGTTTTTTAACCGTATAAAAAGATAATGTGTGTGTCATCTTTTTAGGTTAAATACTTTAACCAGTTCATTCTTAACATTAACAAGGGATAAAATGCATAACTAGGAATAGAAATTTGCTAAATATCCATAATTCAAGTCTGAACATAAAGAGAATTCTGCATCATCAATGCCATTGTTTGTGCTAAATTGCAGGTAGAGCTTTGGGTAGCTTGTCTCAGCCGCCAGCATGTCTGGCACGGCCACAGTGCTACAGCAGTTTGTGAGCGGCCTCAAGAGTCGCAATGAAGACACACGTGCCAAAGCTGCCAAAGAACTCCAGCACTACGTCACCACTGAACTCCGAGAGGTAAACTATACTACTTTAAAATTATTTACACTATTAAATTTCATCAAAACATTTCCACAACACTTCCTTTGCTAAATATATATGTACTGCCTCTGTAGTAAGCTGTCGATTACCAAAGACAATAATTTTCAACTTAATGTGTTTAAAATTAACAAGGATACCAGGAAGAGACTAACACAACTGTACGTGCATAACCACACGTCTTTGCTAATGTAGTGCAAATTCTACTAACAGAAAATTCATCCGCCTAGAAAAGTACTCCCACTTCAAAAAGACAATGGAGACAATTTTACAATTAAAATAAATTTTTTGTTGAATAAGTCATAAGTGCTTAAGTATCAATACAAGCTGCACATTTCTGCTTTTAAACCTCCCAGAAGGTGGCCCGTAAACTACCGTTGTAAGTGCATTAGTGTGACTGCATCCCTCAGTCTGTAGAAGTCCACATGGAAATGAGTAGAAATGGTTGTCTGTGGTAATCAACATCAAGACACAAAATAAAAAAAACAACAACATTAGGTTAAAAATAAAAAACAACAACAACAGAATATTCCTGTTTTAATGTTTGTTTGTTTTTTGCTTCTGATTCAAGCTGAGCCAAGATGAAGCCACTACCTTTTATGATGAACTGAACCACCATATATTTGAGCTGGTTTCCAGCTCAGATGTGAATGAGAAGAAAGGTGGTATCCTTGCTATAGGTGAGTCTCAACCATCATCTACTGCAGTGATTCTCAATTTTCTTTGGTCATGCCCCCCTTTGAAACAAGAAGAACTTTTTAAATAAAATGTCTGACTCTCTTTTTTTTTTTTCTTGCCCATTCTAATTTCATATCTAATATTTAATGTATCCTAAATACACACAATTAAATAATAGTTTCACACTTTATGCATAATTTTACAAAATTACAGCTTGATTGGAAATGAAATATTCTTCTCATGAGTTACATTTCCCTGGATTTTCAAACTTTAACTAAAAAAATTGACTTTCAAGCATCCCATGTCTCATATTTCATCTCAAGCTTGCTCTTCACTGACACTTCAATGAGACTGTCAACTTAGTAAACAAGCACATTTACTTTATTATGGGCCCATAAGTAAATAAGTGAATTAAGGGGCCAAATTGTTTGGTGTAGTGGACGCCACAACTATGGCACAATTTAAAAAAAATTATATAATAATATAATAATTTTCCCACAATAAATATTGAAATGCTTAGTGTTTAAATTTCACTTATTTTTTTATCATCATAGTTTAAAACAGATAATAATTTGTATTATTATGGATAATAGACTTTTACATTTTAATATTGAAAATCTGGGTCTGGGACAAGAAAAGGCATTTGAAAAGTAGCAAAAACAAAGGATAATGGCCTGGTGAAAAAAAAAAAAAATCCTGTTTAGTTTTACTTTGACCCTAATAATAATAATAAAAAAAAGAGTTCTGTTAGTTTTAATAAAAATCAACCCTTTGGATGCTGAAGTGAAGTAGACAAATGGCTTTATTAGCTAGCTGATGAGCAGAATTCAACACATCATGACAGCTACATGTTTAGGTTTGCAATGCATAAAAACAAATGTAATTGTTTAAGGAATAAAAGATTTAGTAACAATGCAGCATCACAGGTCACACATCCGGAAACACATGCCAACTCGCTTGTCTTACTGTTTAGCCCTACCATGTAAATGTTTTGTCACTGGTGATGTGTTTTGTTTAAAGTGCTTAGGCAGTCATTGTGTGCTGATTGTCTCTCCAGTGAGTTTGATTGGCGTTGAGGGGGGCAATGCCACCAGGATCAGCCGCTTTGCCAACTACCTGCGTAACCTGCTGCCCTCCAGTGACTCTGTTGTCATGGAGATGGCCTCTAAAGCCATGGGTCACCTGTCAATGGCAGGAGACACCTTCACAGCAGAGTATGTGGAGTTTGAGGTGAAGAGAGCTCTGGAGTGGCTGGGAGCGGACAGGAATGAGGGCAGACGGCACGCTGCGGTATGTACAAACTCATCTGCTTTGGTTTTAAAGTAGACATGAAGAATTGGAGGCTAAGGCTCGAAAATACTCTGTGCAAGTATGTGATAAGTCCGATCTTTAGCCTTTAGTCTGATGTAACCTGACATGATTTGTCGCTGTTTTCTTGTTGCAGGTTCTGGTTCTGCGGGAGCTGGCAGTCAGTGCGCCCACGTTCTTCTTCCAGCAGGTGCAGCCATTTTTTGATAACATCTTCTATGCAGTGTGGGACTCAAAGCAGGCGATCCGGGAGGGTGCAGTGTCCGCACTCAGAGCCTGTCTGATCCTCACCACACAGAGAGAGACCAAAGAGATGCAGAAACCTCAATGGTATAAGGTCAGTGTCAGCACAACTAGAGCCGTCTACATGTTGCTTTTAAAAGCAGTTGACCGTTATCAAGGTCACTGTTGCTTTTTAATAAATGTAACGTCTCTAACTGTACCCTTTGTCCATAGTTAGCATTGTGGGTAATTCTTCTCAGAAGTGTTTTTTAATGTGTTTATTATTATTATTTTTTTATTTTTTATAATGAACAGCAAACATTTGAGGAAGCTGAGAAGGGTTTTGATGAGACTCTGGCAAAAGAGAAGGGTATGAATAAAGACGATCGTGTGCATGGAGCTCTGCTGATTCTTAATGAACTTGTGCGAATAAGCAGCATGGAGGGAGAGGTATGACAGTCCAAATGCCAAAGACTGCATGAAACACAACACTAAATAATATTAATTTACTGTTTGCTTTTCTTTCATTCTTTTGTGTATTCGTTTGCTATTGTCCATTATTTTGTTCTATTATTTGTTGTTTTGCTTGTTCTTTACTTTGTTTTTTAGGGATGTACCGATATGAATTTTTTTTTGGCCAATATCGATTTTAATTAAAAAAAATATATAAAAAAAAACAAAAAAACAGCAACATTGGTTTTGTTCAGGAATTATGTTTTAAAAATGTATAAAGAGGTACAAAAGCTTTTTATTGTTCTAACAACAAATAATTTCCATTGAACTTGGATTGAATCTGTTGAAATCATGACAGACCAAAATGTTAAAGAGAGCCACAAGGAAAGATGAAGTAAATATAAAAAGATAAAAATAAATAACTATTGAAAAATAACTATATATCAAAGCACAATGATTGAAAAGGTTATTTTTGTACTTCTAAAACATTTTTGTACTTCTGTTTTTGCGGTTCAAAACAACAGATCTCACATTTGACATCTTTATTTCTTGTTCAGTAATTTGTGAAATCTTTCACTCTTTTCATTTTTTAATTCTCTCTGTCTTTCTCTCTCAGCGAATGCGTGAGGAAATGGAGGAGATCACGCAGCAGCAGATAGTTCATGATAAGTACTGTAAAGAGTTGATGGGTTTCGGCACAAAGCCTCGTCACATCACGCCATTCACCAGCTTCCAATCAGTGCAGCCACAGCAGTCTAATGCTCTGCTGGGTCTGCTGGGCTACAGCACGCCGCAGGGCTTCATGACTTTTGGAGCTATGCCTGTTCCTTCCAAGAGCACGCTGGTGGAGAGCCGCTACTGCAGAGAACTGATGGAAGAACGCTTTGACCAGGTGATCAGTGATTGGATTTATTAGGGTAATGTAGAGGCTATGGCAAGCTCTGCTGACCTAGACAGCATTTTAAAGGATCATAGACACACTTCTGACATGAAGGCTGTTTCAAAATATTGACTTCTAAATTCTAGATAAATTTGTGCAGCTATGATTTCCATTGAGGTGAAAGAAGACGTGAGTTGCAACAGATGTTCTTAGTTGACAGTTTAAAATGTCATTTGATTTGCGCATTTCTCTTACATCATCAGTGAACATTAGAATATCATTCTAACAATATGAATTTACATTTACATTTATTCATTTAGCAGATGCTTTTATCCAAAGCGAATAGAACAGAAGTGATTCATCCTAAGAATGCAGTGATAAGATTAGTTCTGTAATACTGCACAAGTAGAGAGGAAAAGTGAGAGACTGTGGTAAAATGTTTATTTTATAAGAAGCAGAAGAAAGAATACTTGTTGTTATTGCATTTGTAGGATTGGGTCAAATGCCTGTGAAAGAGAAGCATCTTTAGATGTTTCTTGTAGGTGACTAGAGAATCAGCTGCTTGGGTGGTGTTTGGCAGGTCATTCCACCAGCGAGGAACGGTTGTAGTGAATGTCCCGGAGAGTAATCTTGTTTTTTTTTTTTTTTTGTTTTTTTTTAAAGCCTCTGTGAGATGGCACCACGAGGCACCACTTACCCACTGATCTTAAACTTCTGGAGGGCACATAGGAAGGCTCTGCTCAGATAGGAAGGGTCTGATCTTCCTAATTTTATACAGCGCAAACCTGCGTGTTCGAGCTGTTCTTTCAATGTGGTCTGTGAAGTTCAACTGATCGTCAAACATGACCTCGAGATATCTGGCTGTCCTGGATGGTGTAATTGTTGATGAGTCTAGTTGAATGGAAAAGTTATGATGAACTGCTGGATTTAACCATGTATTATGCTGCATTTCCTAAAAAGGTTACTGGCCAAATAGTGAGTTGATTACTCAAACTCCGGTATTGTTTCTCCCTCAATATACAGAGGCAGAATATTTGTAAGAATGAACAGAAGAAGAGCTATATGGCTTTATAATAGATTCTCGAGTGCACAGGACAACGTTTTGAGTGTGCACATGCACTTTCTGAGCAAGAGCTGGGAGATTTCTTAGAGCAGCATGTATTTGTGAGTTCTCATCCAGTTTTATACGAGAGCAAATAGTGCGAGCAGAGAGATTTGTGATCACACGACCGGTACATGTACTTTCGCATGATATGCATGCATGTGCTCTCAACATTAACAGTATTAGAGACATAGAGCTACAGTCTATTAAGCTGGACTATGGTCTATTAAGCAATTAATTTTCATTCATCTTCACAATACATTTTATTGTATTTATTTATCTTTTGATTTTACTTGGTGAATTTATAATCATTCTCTGCGCCTCCCCTAACGCCCTGGTGCCTCCATGGGTTTGAAAAACCATGGTATTGGAATAAACCACTTTGAATATTATCATGAGTCATGTCTTTGCTTTTGTATCAGGTGTGTCGTTGGGTGCTGAAATACAGGACCAGTAAGAATCCACTGATCCAGATGACTATACTTAACCTGCTGCCACGACTCGCTGCCTTTCAGCCTCATACATTCACTGGTAACCTGCCGTTACGTGACCCTAACTTACTTCAAATGCTTCAGTGTTGAATATATTCTCACATGTTAGAAATCTAATAAAATATGAGCATGTAAGATTTTAAAAGTTGTCCACCAATTATTAATGTTGGACCAATGATTTTGATTGTTTGTCCTCCACCCACAGATCAGTATTTACAGGACACAATGGGTCACCTGCTGGGCTGTCTAAAGAAAGAGAAGGAGCGTACAGCAGCGTTTCAAGCACTGGGGCTGCTGGTGGTGGCTGTGAGGGCAGAGATTCAGCCCTATCTCACCAAGATCCTGGAGATCATCAAAGCTGCACTGCCACCTAAAGATTTTGCACACAAGTAAGAACCTGCAATTGCCATTCAAACACAAACCTGCATCAGTTATGATATACAGAGTGATTGTGGATGATCTGGTGTTGCGGTTCTTATACACTGACTGTTTAGAGGCTTTTAACCCTCTGGGGTCGACGGACGCGTTGGCGCGTCCTGCTGGATTTTTTCCTCATAACGGCGGAAACAACTTAAAATACTCAGTCATTTTTGGGCATACTTTTATTTGTGTACACTCACGATAACAACAAAACCTTGAGCTTTTGTAAAATAAAGAAAATAAACAGGGTGCGCTTTCAGCCGTCTCTGTCTCCGCGTGCATCATTCTGAAACGCGTCACAAAAATGAACTGAAACTCCGCAAATATTTATCATACAAACATGAAACATATGTCTAAAGAAAGCTTAAAATGTCTACTTTTAAATAAAACAATTCAAATTTAAAACAAATATTCTCCTGCAATGTAATCTGTATGAAACAAAGCGATGTACAGTTTCTCCTGGCTCAGCTAATTATCCCTAATGAGATCACACCCACCAGCAGAGCATGTTATTCATACGATGATGTGCTGAGTTGATCAATGCAAATGGTAAACGCCCACCATTAAGGCAACAGTGCCTTAAAAACATCAAGTTCATTCACTTTTCTGCGCATTTGGAAGATGGCATGCTACACAGGTGAGGAAGCTCTTCAGATGGTCCTGGATAGTGACGAAGAGTTCACATTTTTCTCAGAAGAGCGTGAGTCTGACGAGGAACGTTTGCATTTTGAAGAGTGACTTGTCCAGCCGAGGATACAATTTCGGATGAGTAAGTCATTTAGTTTTACTTACATATTAGTTGATATGCTATTTTATATAAACATGGACATATTTTACTAGTTGGACTAATTCCAGACTTGCCAGCCAGTTTTCAGAGCATTGAAATTTGAAATATGTCCTATTAGGCAAGTGTAAGTTACATTTAAATGTTGTTTCGGCTAAAGCAGGTATTTAAATTGTATGCTGTATGATATAAATGTGATATGTAATATGATATAAAAATAATATGAATGTTTAGATTATATTTTAACTAGTGTTTATGCTGCTTCATTATCATCAACGAAGCTTGTTCATGCAAATATCTATTCGGGTGTAAATGTATAAAATGTGCTGTAAATATGCCCATATTAGAAAATCAGCATATTAGAATGATTTCTGAAGGATCATGTGACACCTGAAGACTGCAGTTATGATGCTGAAAATTCAGCTTTGATCACAGGAATAAATTGCATTTTACAATATATTCAAATAGAAAAAAGTTATTTTAAATTGTAAAAATATTTCACAATATCACTGTTTTTGCTGTATTTTGGATCAAATAAATGCAGCCTTGGTGAGCAGAAGATACTTTTTTAAAAAACAATAAAAAATCATACAGATCTAAAACTTTTAAACGGTAGTGTAGGTCTAAAGTTTTTAAAGTCTTTATGTAAAGAAAATGTATAGTCAGATTACTTCTTTTAACTTAAACTACAAACAGTACATTCAAACAATACAGACAAAGTCTCCTTCCATACATTCTCTCTCAGGGGAGTGGTCTTTGTCTCCTTAGGTGTGAATCACATCAATATTCACGATCATCCACGCCTCCTCGCATATGGCCTTTCTAACACTAAAAGTGTCTTACAAAAGTTAAATGACTATATTGTTTTGTATGAATGAGTGATCAGGATGGTTTTCACAATTTTTGTAGCAAAAACTCTAGGCTACAAGATCCAGTTCTCAAAAGTCTTGTGAACAAATGTTTAGTATGTGTTATATGGCCATATTTCAGTGACTTAAAATTTTTGTTTTTTCAAAAACCATGCATAAACATCATTTTCTCAAAAATACAAACATGTACATACATGTTCACATATTATTGTAGCCCAGATTGTGCTGAATACAGTGTTATCAGACTTTAGCCATTAATATGTTTTTAAGCAACTGAAAAAAGCACAAATGTCAAGGCACGTCAAAACTTCTCCAGGGCCCAAAACACATCAGACTCCAGAGGGTTAAAACCGTTAACCATGATAGGCCATGCTTTATGGCGATTTTACAGTGGTTAAAGTCACTACTGTTTCACTAAATGTCTGATGTGGAGAATACTGTGTAGCATTTGTTTTTCATCATCTTGTGTTTTGTAATGTTTCAGGAGGCAGAAGACCATGCAGGTGGATGCCACTGTGTTCACTTGCATCAGTATGCTGTCTAGAGCCATGGGCCCCAGCATCCAACAGGACGTCAAGGAACTCTTGGAGCCCATGCTAGCTGTTGGCCTCAGGTACAGTATAATCAAAGCACTTTCTGTTGTCATGTATGGTTTTGAATATGATTCTGACAAAAATGGAGCAGCTGTATGAGCAAATGGCGTTCTTTTGGTTCTATGCCTTTGTGCTGCTGCGTCTGCCATTTTATTAAAGCAATATGACACCAGAAAGCAGAAATTAAATTAACCATAAATAAGAGGTGTTCTTTCGTGTTGTGCCTAAAACCCCCTTAAAGTCACTGAAACACACGTAAGTGGCTCCTGCCAGCTATGCTAGGGTGGGCTGGGGGATGTCATAGGTGGGCACTTGAGATGCGGGGGGTGGGGGGTACCTAGACTACTAATTTTAATGTAATTAATTGGTGTTACATGGTGTAATTGTTAAGATTATAAGGCCCAAGATAACTATATTTTACACTTATTCCCTATATTAAAAATATATTGACATAAATAAATAGCTAAACATTGTGCATAATCATATGATTGAAGTGGGCACTGACAGTCTTTTTCTTGGTATACTACCTCCATTACTAAGAAATAAAATAAAGCTATACACTTGTAGAGTAATTAGAATTACAGCCTTAAAGTAAATTACAGACAAATCAGAGTCCCACGAATGCAAGGATGGAGTGGAGAGAAATAATATCAAGGAGAAAAACAAGGATGGAGTAGTATTGTATATAAATATATACAAATAAGATTAAGAACCTAAAATTTGACACAGATGGGAACTGCTTACAGAATTATATAATATTAAATTATGACAATTCTTTCTGTTTGACTTTTCTTTTTGACAGAAATGTAATTGGCAATTATACTGCCCTACAAAGGCAAAACGCAAAATTGAGTTCTGACTGAAACAGGTCTCTTATGATCTGTCAGGTGATAGACAAGTTTGTCTCATATGCTGAAATTCAGAGAAACCATTGTGTGAAATAATTCAAGCCATTTTTCTCAGTTTCAATGTTAGTTAATGAGTATTGCCTTTGTAGGGTAATAAAGGCTATTGATATTTTTACCAGTGAAACTTGTGTGTAATGTCATTTAGGGAAATATACAGGAATATGGATGGATGAATGGATAGAATGTAATGCTATTTAATCACCAGAGGTTATTTTCATGGGAAAAACAGAGTAGTTTAAAGTGCAGTGACAAACAATAAACAACAAACTATCACAGCACTGTAAAAAGATGTATATAAAAGAGATGTTAGAAGACACGACACTGAACTAACAACAGGGGAAACGGAAGCACACATCCTGCAAAACACTGTACCATCAGCTAATATTGGCTGGGATGGTGCTTTATGATAGAGGCCTGCACTCCTGCGGGACCCGACACAGCAGAGTGCGACATGGGACAAGTTTAATCGCTGAGTGAAGGTGCGGGCGGGCTGATGTGTGAGCAGGAGCGGGAGAACTCACGGGACTCACGCAAATTATAAATATCTAAAAAATAAAATGGAAGTTTCTTGAATTTTTTTCATGTATTTAAAGTACAGAATGTGTTATTTGTCTATTGCGCAAGAGCAACACAAAAATTAATGATTTACAGGCCCAGGGTTGGTGGATAATTCATACAAATTCTTCCTTGTGGAAAGTACAGTACCGTTTAGTGGTATATATGTTAACGCTTTATTAAAGAAAGGTACAAACAAAACTTTGAAACCAACCAAAGGTCAGTCAGACATTTGGCAACGTTAGAGTTTTATCAAAAGTTTTTTTCTCTTTCCATTTTTTATTTTCGGATGGGAATTGTAAAAAAGTAGCCTATGATACTGGAGTGGGACAGAATAGGGGAGCAGGACTGAGAAATACCTGTGGGCTTTTGCGGGTGGGAGCGGAACAAAATATGAAATTGTTTTGTGGGAGTGGGACAGAATCTCGTGGAAGCAGATCTGAAAAATCCATCCCGTGCACACCTCTTCTTTATAATTCAGGTCCAGTATTTCACGAACACCCGCAGCACGACTATGGGGAGCTGATGTGGAGGGAGAGGGAGATATTTGATAAGAGGGAGTCTGTGGTATATTAACAGCAGCCACATGGCCACTGCAAGAGACACCACCAGGCTTCTTTATGGGCACTAAATTAGATAAAATACATTTAGATTTTGGTTTGTTTCTCACCAAAGCTCATCGTATGCTTTCATAACAAGCATGAATCTCATGGAATAATTTATTAGACTTCTGAATTATACTTTTGCATCCTTTGGAACGTTGAAGAGGTGGTCACCATAAACTGCCATTGTGTGACATTACTGAGCACAATTTTTTTTTCACAATTTCTCCCTTTGTGTTAAGAAAGAAAGTCATATGGGGTTATAACAACATGGGTGAGTAAACAATGACTGCATTTTCATTTTTTGATGAACTAACCCTTTAAGAGGAACCAGACTCTGCTGGGGTAGCCAGTCTGGCTCCCTTGGCTTTACAGTATATGAGCATATGCCAATATTAATTAGCTATATAGTAGGCCTACATGTAATAAATAAGCCATGTATTCATTAAATAGATTAAATGATGAACATTTTCAATATGCAAGTAAGGCAATAGGGCTGGGTGATATGGAAGAAATATTTTTACAATATATATTTTTTTTTAAATACATCAGTTACATCATCAACATCAATATACAGTTACATCATCAACCCCCCTGCCCCTACTGCAGATGGATCTGTGATTATTTTTCAAGTGCTTCACTTCCACCAGTCGATTTTTTTTTTTCTTTAAAAATGAAATTAATTTATTCAAACAAGAATAACTTAAAATATATTTTTTAATTAATTTATATTTATTCATTTAGCAGACGCTTTTATCCAAAGCTGCTTATAAAATGAGGGAGAATACAACAAGCAATTCATCATCAAGCATATTAAGGCATTATTATGAGTACTGCCATGGTAAAACTTTAAATTCTCACATGTGAGACTCATTAGCCTTTATTCATTAGCCTTAATGAAAAACAAAAAACAACAATACATTTTATATAAAATTTTATTTATTATAATTGACCCGGCTAGTCGGTAGTGGTAGACTTGCACAGAGTGGTTCAATTGAAACCACGCTCATAGCCTAATCGAAATATATATGTGCTTATTTTATGTGATATGCCTGTAAAGTTACAGAGGATGGTATGGAGTAGTGAAAAGCTCAAGTTTTTTAATGACATACAGTATGTGGATTTATAGCCAAGGGGCAGTGCAGTGTTTAGCTCTGGTAAAATATGTTGTACTTGGGTTTGAAACTCGTTTTTTCTTAATTTTTTGTTTGTCATGTGGAAGGTACAATACTAGGGATGTGCAAAATGACAGATTTTCAAAATCAACTATTCGATGGGTTATGTCGATGGTTAGTTGATTAGTCAGTCAATAAAGCCCTGTATAGACCTTATTCAGACTAGCTCCATATTTAATTGTGAGGGATATACTTACCATCTCTTCAATGGCACGAACGGTATGAAGCTGTATAAAGCAACTCGATCACATCTTATTTTCCACAATTCAAGTTGTCTGGAGTCCTTTGTATACTGAGTGTTCTTGGACAGATATTTTTTCATAATTTAAACATTTTAAACTGCAGTACAGCCCATTGAAGAGACTAAGTCTATTCCTCACAGCCTCGTTGTCATATCCATTAAAATTCAAAGATGGTGCTAGCGTGAATAGGCTGGAGTAATTTCCACAAGACACACTCGTTTCTTAATAATAGGCTATAGATGCTAAGCACATCACCTTAGTAGGGTAACAGTTAGGCTATTCAAAAAATAAATCCGCTTAACTATAATCTTTGCATGCACAAAACTGTCAAAGTCATCAAAACAGAGACTTACGGATTATGTATGAAACATTGCTCCGAGCCGAAAAGTCCGATAGTAAAATATAGTTTTGAGGCATTGTTTGCTGTAGCAGTGTTTTTCACCCTTAATGCATGTTTTGTCAACACCTTTTGTTGTTTGTGTCTTCATTACATAGAGTAAAAATCATTAATTTGAGTATAAACTAAGTAAAAACAATAGAAATATTAATAACACACAGAATGCCCAAAACATTATGCATAGCTGCACATAAAATCGATGTGATAGCATTCATAGATATACATGAATATCTGTGAATATGATGATAGTGTTCGGGTGTATAAACTGAGCACAAAACAAGAAATAAGAGCAGAAATGGAATTGTAAATTTACATAGGTGTGAAATAATGTAATGCATTTTAATGAGCTGAAAATTTAGCCTACCTCTATTTCATAAATGAATTCCAAGCGCTAAATTCTTGTGTTAATTCTTCTAATTTCAACTACAGAGTATTTAGACCTACACTTAAAAAATCTAAATGTAGAAATAAAAATTACACATCAATTATATCAAATATCAACTTTATTAGAACAATCCTACCAAAAATGCAACAACAAAAGGTAGCCTACCTTACTCTTAGTCGATAGGCCGAACGTCAGCGTTTCAAAATACCACGATGGTAAATGAATAGGCCTATATGTATATGAAGAAAAAAATAAAAATCGATGTCAATGCTTTTAAAATAAGAAAATAAAAAACTGAACAGGGCAGCAAATTTTAAACGGGCCTCACCATGTCTAAATTAAATGTGTTTCAAATGCCAGCTTGTTATCCGCTGAGAGACAATATTTGTTTTTTTATTTATGAGAGAATCAATAAGAAAAAGGGCTCTACCCATAAAAACGCAAACAGAATATAATAAAAATTGTCAAGATATTTCACAGACAACAATGGCTTAATCATTCATGTGTCTACATAATTTTATTCAGCAACAAAAGCTACATGTTTAGGAAGGAGATGTGAGTGAAGCCTGTTTACTCCTGCCGCAGAAAACACTCTCTTGGCTGGAACAGACGTGGAAGGGACAACTATGATTAGAAAATATCGACTACAATTCATCTTCCACCATTGGAGAGGGTTCTGGTCCAGGTCCATACAGTGATCTTTGTCATAAATCTCCAGCTTTGTAGGTCGGCTTAGCGTGTTTTAGTGGTATTCCTCGCCCAAAAAAACTACAATTTACACATCCCTATAAAATACATCCAGCAGATTCACAAAAAGCCATTTTGCGTTGTGGCTAGAACTGACACAGTGTCCTGTAAGATTACTGTTGTTCATTTGGTCTTATTATACTGTATATTATTCATACCTGGTATTTATATGCTTTTAAAGTTACAGAGGGTGGTGTGGAATAGATGAAATTTCATAATAGTTCTCAAAAAAAAAAACTTGTGGGCTGCTAGCCTAGGGACTTTGTGTTTGGCTCTTGTGTAGCAGGTCGCAGGTTAGAAACTCGCAACAATTTATTTGATTTTTTGTTTGTTTGGATACATGTGGAAAAGTAAAATGCAACCAGCAGACGAACGATGTGCCTTTAGAGATATTTCAGTATGATCATGAGCTATACGTATATCACATGTTGGTGATAGTGCTTCACAATGAGTATAAACTTCTTAGGAACAAAGTTAGGATGCCCAGACATAGACTAAAGAAATTCAAGTGCTCCTTCATTCCGATGTCCTCTGGACTACTCAATGACAAAGTCTTTGCTCTGTGAAAATGAGATGTTGCATTGGAAATAATGTTATGTGACCTGTATAATGGACAATAATGATGCGTCATACTAATGTCCTGTACTGTATGTTTATCTAGTTAATGCACAGTATGTTTGATTTTTATGTCATATTAATGTACTGTATTACGTTTATTTAGTCATTGTATGTTTGGATGATGGTTATTGTAATCTCGATGCAAAGTTCCGAGGAATCGGACAATAAAGTATTATAATTATTATTATTATTATTATTATTATTATTGCATGATTAGACATTTGACCACATATATACAGGGTTGGGGAGTAACGGAATACATGTAACGGGAATACGTATTTAAAATACAAAATATAAGTAACTGTATTCCACTACAGTTACAATTTAAATAATTGGTAATTAGAATAGTTACATTCAAAAAGTATTTTGATTACTGAAGAGATTACTTTGCATTTTATTTTCATTTGTTTCATTTAATATTAAGTCCTTTCAGATGGAAAACATTTATCCATATAAATGATGCGATCCAATGTGCATTTAAACAGCGGTGAAACACTTTCTTATGATGTGTTACATTTCATACGAGCAGACAGAGAAGTAAGTTTGAAGTTAGTTTGGAGCAGAAGAAATATAAATAAACCTTGTGTAAATTGTCAGCTTTACGCTAAGCTAAAATGCTATTTCTAGTCATTTTACATACACGCGTTACCAGGCATGATCATATTTTTTTATCAAGAAAATTCATGTTGGATCATCATTTCTTTTTTTCTAGTAAGACCTTTTGATATTAGGGCAAAAATCATATTCTTGATGATAATTTTTTGTATTGTTTTCCTGTACAAATATCTAAAAATCCTTAAAACAAGATCAATTTAATTTATCTTGTTTTAGAAACAACACTGCATAAGATATTTAGGTTTTTCAGAGAAAGTATTTTTAACATGTGTATTTTGTCTTACATGCTGGCAGAGTTTTTATAGTCAAAACAAGTGAAAAAATCTACCAGTGCTGAAGAATCCAAAGAATTTAGAATACGTTACTGACCTTGAGTAATCTAAAGAAATACGTTACAAATAACATTTTACAGCGTGTATTCTGTAATCTGTAGTGGAATACATTTCAAAAGTAACCCTCCCAACCCTGCATATATAGTAATATTTTGGCTATGTTCACACTGAAAGTGAAAGTGGTCCAAATCAGATTTTTTCATTCACATGTGACATTGATCTGTTAATTAGATGACTGTGTGAACAGCCAAAAGCGCTTTGAATCTGACATTTTCAAATACGATCTGGGCCACTTTCATATGTGGAAATAAATCATACATACTGTATCTTAGGCTATGTTCACACTGCAAGCCTTAATGCTCAATTCCGATTTATTGATCAGATCTGATTTTTTTGGGGGGCTGTTCACATTATTTTTTTAAATGTGGCCAGTATCAGATTCCAGTGTGAACTGGTCGCTGTCCTGAACTGACCCGCAGCAGAGGTCACACACAGCACGCTGTTGAAGGAAACATGGAGGTCAGTGAAATCGGCGTTTATGCGGTTTCTTTTATAAGGTCACATTTCACATTCACATTTATTCATTTGGCAGACGCTTTTATCCAAAGTGACTTACAAAAGAGGAACACTTAAGCGAATCATTTAAGGAGACAGTGGTATGAAAAGTGCCATTTTACAAAGTTTCACTAGTATCAGAATATCATTCAAAACAGATTAAAGTGCAACAAGGACATGTTTTTTTTTATTTTTTGTGACTGGTTAAGTGCTCATGGAAAAGATGTGTTTTTAGCTGTTTTAGTGAGTCAGCTTCACGGATGGAGTTGGGAAGGTCATTCCACCAACATGGTATGATTGAAGCCGAAAGTCCGGGAAAGTGTTTTGTTGCCTCTTTGTGTTGGTACAACAATGCGAAGGTCATGTTCTGCGGAAGCCAGCGAATACATGAGCAGGTAATACGGAGGATGAGGAGAAAGATATTGTTTAATTATGGCTTTTTGTGGAGCAGTGGCTGCTAGTTCTATACAGAGGTGTGTGTGGATGCGGAGTCAGGAGTGTTGGCATCGTGACGTGAATGGCTTCACTGAAACTGAATTCATCCAGAATTTCAGGATGTCAAGGGCTACTTTTAATTACATCTGTGAGCGCCTCTCCACAACACTCTCACGGCAAAACACTCAGCTCAACGACCCATCTCCCTGAGAAAGCACGTAGGAGTTGGGTTTTATTGGCTGGCAACAGGTACGGGTTACTGCACGTTGTCTAACATGTTTGGCGTTGCAAAATCCTCCGTTTGCTCGATCGTCCACAAGTTTTGCATGGCCGTGTGCCATGTCCTCATGCCTGACTACATTAAGCTACCTCAAGGATATCACCTCCGGGAGGTTTCCGAACGATGTGGGGTTCCCACAGTGCACCGGAGCGATCGACGGGAGTCATATTCCCGACATTGCCCCTGCAAAGGATGGCATTCGGTTCTTCTGCAGGGGGATGTAGTTCATAAGTTCTGGTAAGCCTATTATGAAATAAACTCAGAATTGTGACGATTGTTGATCTTGTGTGACTTAAAAGTCACATGAATTCCGATTTGACTGTTCAGACTGAGGTCGCATTGCAAAAAATCAGACCTGGATCTGATTTAGGACCACATATGGAAGTGGCACAGATCAGATTTGAAAATGTCAGATTCAATATGCTTTGGGCCGTTCACACTGCCATCCAAGTAACAGACATGTGAGGGGAAAAAAACAGATTTGGGCCACATTCAGCTGCAGTGTGAATGTAGCCTTATTTTTTCTGATGTGCCTTCAGTCTGAACAGCCAGGTCAGATTGAATGTGATTTTTTTTTTTTTTTTTTTTTTTTTTACATCAATCTAACTGAACATTCCTTGCTTGCGCGTTTAATGTGATATGCTTGTTATGGTTTAAAACCTTTAATTTCAAATCATATCTTTTCTAGTTAATGCATTCAGTTCCTTTTTAAGAAAAGGAAGAAATGTTCGTTTGAATTTCACAGTTAAAAATGTGCATGAAAACATGCAGAGGTGGATTTAGCCTATTTAACACGGCTCTTTGCTCATGTTACTCGTAAAGAAAACTGTATCAAAACGCAAATACAAGCAAGTCAATGGTAGGCTAATCTAAAATAATACAGATAACAACTCTGATTACATATTGCCATTTTTCCTGCTCTTCTTCTATTTTGTGAGGTCTTGCTCATAATATTACATTCTTGAGCTTCAGCGGTAATTAAATTCCACCATACGACTGCACATGACTTAATTTAAAATAACTTTATCCATCTGGTCTTTTATCACTTGCTGATATTTCATTAGTGTTCTATTCGGGTAAAAAAAAAAATAAAAAATGCTACTAACAATTTTAAAGCGTTAATTCATTATACATTAAAATAATGAACATTGATTTGTTATACGCATGCTCAGGGAGTGTTATACGCATGGGGGTTAGTTAACGAGCGTCGGCTGTTCAAACTTGTGTCTGATATGGGCTATATTTAAAGTGTCGTGTGAACAGATATGAGCAGAAAATCTAATTTGTGCCACATTTAGCTGCAGTGTGGATGTAGCCTTTGTTTGCATTTCATTCTGTTTTGCGCTGTGGCTTGTACTGACATTGTCCTGTTAGATCATTGTTAGTCATTTGGTTTTATACTGTATATAATTTATACATTTAATCTTATATTTGTCACCATG
This sequence comes from Myxocyprinus asiaticus, assembly GCF_019703515.2. Lineage (NCBI taxonomy): Eukaryota > Metazoa > Chordata > Actinopteri > Cypriniformes > Catostomidae > Myxocyprinus > Myxocyprinus asiaticus. Next base: position 5,851,589 of record NC_059376.1, read on the forward strand.
ATTGTGTTTTAAAAGGTGAAATCATAGGTGGTACAGCTGCATATGGCAGCGTTCATGATTTCATGATAAAGTTTATGATTCAACTTAATAACATTATACAAGTTAATAGCATGTGGGTAATTCACTTACTGTATATTTTATCCAAAGATCCAAAGAAAAACTTCATATTAATGTGTGTTAAAGGAAGAGTCTGTCTTCACTGCTGACATGAGATGGGGAGAAAAGGGGGTTGGGGAAAGGTGGAATCAAACCCGCATCACGCAGAACCAATACCACAGACCGACACACTACTGATCATGCCATTTCTCAATTAACAATTCAGTGATTTTCCAGGATTAACATGATGCCCTTGCTGGAGAAAGCGCCCTCGCACTCCTAGCCTCCGATCAACGCAAGAAAAACTTTACTTTGTTATAACTCTTTACATTTAGACATTTTATATCCAAGTTTAAAAATAACTTGTTAATATTTATTAACAAATTTATAACCACTTATAAAGTGTAGGTCTTCGATGGCATGAAATCGGGATGAAGAGTGGGACTGGAAAAAAATCTGATTGAAACTGATCACTTGCAGCTCTCAGATAAAAACAAAATAAATTTCCCCTCAGACAAATGTTAGCCTATGGTTCTAATGCCCCAAACACTAAATTGACATTGAAGGAATAGTTCATCCAAACATGAAAATTATCTCATATATTACTCATCCTCATGCCATCCCAAATGTGTATGACTTACTACTTCTGCTAAGCGCAAATTAAGATTTTTAGAAGAATAACTCAGCTCTGTAGGCCCATACAATGCATGTGAATGTTGGCCAGAACTCTGAAGTTCCAAATATCACAAATGCATCATAAAAATAATCCATAAGACTCCAGTGGTTTAATCTGTCTTCTTAAGCAATCCAGTTGTTTTTGGCTGAGAACAAAGCAAAATATAACTCCTTTTTCACTGTACATCTTGCCATTGCAGTCTCTAGGCACGATCATAATTTTAAGCTCGATTACACTTCCTAGTTCTTGACGCATGCACAGAGTGCTAGTTGGTGCTGTAGGAAGTGTAATCCATGCAGGTATGCAGGCAGTGCATTGTCAAAAAAAAAAAAAAGATTTTTAAACTTGTGTAATACAGTAAATCTGACAGTGAAGACAGATATTATGAACCACTTTCAAATATGTGCAGCGATAATGAATTACTTCAAATATAAATGCCAGTATGAGCTCTTGGTGTAACCATGATTGATGTCTCTCTTACCATTCAGTCCTGCTTTGACGGCAGTGCTGTATGACCTGAGCCGTCAGATCCCACAGCTGAAGAAGGACATCCAGGACGGGCTGCTGAAAATGCTGTCTCTGGTTCTCATGCACAAGCCTCTGAGACACCCGGGCATGCCCAAGGGCCTGGCATATCAGCTGGCATCACCCAGCCTCACCAACATCCCTGAGGCCAGTGACGTGGGCAGCATCACACTGGCACTGCGCACGCTTGGCAGCTTTGAGTTTGAAGGTATAGAACACAGAAGATATTGAAGATGGTGTGGGATGAGCTGCATGCTTTAATATTGAAGTTTAGCTTCATTTCCAAAATTCTGTGCAAAGTGACAAAGTCACAGCCTGTCACAACATATTTGATGGTTAATACATATACAGCTATGTAGAGTGGGATTTTGGACAATTTCACTGTGGAAACCAAGCCACTGATGAAATGTCTTTTTGTGTGACACTTTGTTGCATTATGGCTGGTTAGGATAAATACTAGGTTAAAAAGAAAAACATAAAGTGGCAAGAAAAAAGTATGTGAACCCTTTGGAATTACCTGCATTTATGGATAAATTTGTCTTTAAATAATGAACAAACACAATCGGTTTTAACAAATAACACAAATTAATGTATTGTTCTTGTACATATTGAATACATCATTCAAACATTTACAGTGTAGGTTGGAAAAGGTATGTTAACCCCTAGGCTAATGATGTCAACAAAAGCTAATTGGAGTCAGGAGTTGGCAAACCTGGCATACATTTAATGAAACGAAATTGCAGGTGTGGGTTAGAGCTACTTTGACTTATAAAAAGCACTCAAACAATGGAGGTTTGCTATTCACAAGAAACATCTGCTGACGTGGACCATGCCTCGCGAAAAAGAGATCTCAGAAGACCTATGATCAAGAATTTCTTTGCATAAAGCTGGAAAGGGTTACAAGGTTATCTTGAAGGGCTTAGATATTCATCTGTCCACAGCTAGACAAATCGTCTATAAATGGAGACGATTTAGTACTGTGGCTACACTCCCTAGAAGTGGCCGTCATGCTCAGTGAAGTAAAAAAGAACCCTAGAGTGACAGCCAAAAACTTGAAGGAATCATTGGAACTGGTTATCATCTCTGTTTATGGGTGTACTATACGGAAAACATTAAACAGGCATGGTGTCCATGGCAGGTTACCACGAAAGAAGCCGCTGCTTTACAACAAAAATTTTGCTGCGCACCTTAAGTTTTCCAAAGACCACCTTGACACTCCACAATGCTACTGGTAAAATGTTTTGTGGACTGATGAAACTAAGGTTGAATTGTTTGGGAAGAACATGCAGCACTACCTATGGCGTAAAAAGGGCACTTCATCCCAACGCTGCAGTACGGTGGCGGGAGCATCATGATTTTGGGCTGCTTCGTGGCCTGGACCGCTTGCCATCATCGAGAGAGAAATTAATTCCCAAGTTTATCAAGATATCCTACAGAATAATGTGAGGGTGTCTGTGCACAGCTGAAGCTCAGTAGAAGTTGGTTGATGCAGCAGGACAATGACCCTTAACATCGAAGTAAATCCACTATAGAATGGCTTCAAAAAAAGAAAATATCCCTTTTGGAGTGGCCCAGTCAAGAGCCCAGACCTAACCCAATAGAGATGCTGTGGAATGACCCCAAAAGAGCCATTTAGACCAGACTGGTCCAAAATTCCTTCTGGACTTTGTGCAGGTCTAATCTGCAGCTACTGGAAATGCTTGGTTGAGGTTATTGCTGCCAAAGGAGGATCGACCACTTATTAAATGGTTCACTTTTTCCACAGTACTATGAAAGTTTAATTGGATGTGTTTAATAAAGACATGAAAGATTATAATTGTTTGTGTGTTGTTAGCTTAAGCACATTGTGTTTGTCTATACTTGTGACTTTGATGAAGATGAGATCACATTTTATGACCAATTGATGCATAAAACCAGCTAATTCCAAACGGTTCACATACTTTTTTTCTTGCCACTGTATATCTTTTGTCACTTTAGCACATGTAATTAATCAAAGACCTTTGAAAATCACCTGGTTTGCTTTTTGTTTCATTTTCAGGTCACTCACTGACCCAGTTTGTGCGTCACTGTGCCGATCACTTCCTCAATAGTGAGCACAAGGAGATCCGCATGGAGGCGGCGCGCACCTGTTCGCGTCTCCTCACCCCTTCCATCCACCTCCTCAGCGGCCATGGTCATGTGGTCAGTCAGACTGCCGTGCAAGTGGTGGCCGACGTCCTCAGCAAGTTACTGGTGGTCGGCATCACTGATCCAGGTGAAAGACAGCTGTTTAAATACATATCTTATAAATTATACATGCACAGGGTGGGAGGGTTACTTTTAAAATGTATTCCACTACATATTTTAGAATACATGCTTCAAAATGTAATTTGTAACGTATTCCATTAGATTACTCAAGGTCAGTAACATAATCTAAATATTTTGGATTACTGCTTCAGTACTGGTAGATGTTTTATCTTGTTTTGACAATAAACAAATTAATAAAGTAAAAAAATAAATAATCTACCAGTACTGCATGACAAAATACATTTATATTAAAAATATATTATCAGAAAAAAGGCAAAAGAAAATTCCGTTACTCACCAACCCTTTACATGCATACACAGGCGTATTATTTTGGCGTATGTACACGTTTGTATTAAAAAAATTTTTTTTTATACAATACCAGTGAAAAGTTTGGACACAGTTGACTGAATTTTTGTTTTTAAAAACCTTTTGATCTACAACCCCAATTCTGAAAAAGTTGGGACAGTATGGAAAATGCTAATAAAAACAAAAAAGAGTGGTTAAAACAAATTTTGGACCAACAAGTGCTGCCATCCATAGGCCGTCTTTTCCAGAGACGTATCTGCATTTTCCAGCAGGACAACACCAAACCACATACTGCCTGGATGAAAAGTGCATGGCTGTGTAAGCAGAGAGTGCGTGTGCTAGATTGGCCTGCCTGCAGTCCTGATTTGTCTCCAATTGAGGATGTGTGGCACATTATGAAATGCAAAATATGGCACAAAGGCTCCGTACAATTGCAAAGCTGAAGTCCTGCATAACAGATTAATGGGGGACAGTTCAGCTTGCTAAACTTAACAAACTTGCGTCTTTAATGCCCAAACGCTTAATACGTGTTATTAAAAGAAATGGTGATTGTGACATGGGGGGTGTGGTCATGTGTCGGTCTGCGGGAGAGGGAGAGTGGTAAGGCTCGTCACCTGGGTCGTAATTATCTCTAACACCTGTCTCTCATTATAGTCATGGCAGAGGGAGACCTGAAAAGGCTCACCAGAGTGTCAGATAGAGGAGAGAGTGACCAGCAAGCACAACAGCCACGAACTGAGTGTGTGCTTTCATTTATTTATAAACTATTTACTTGTTTTTGACGGTTACCATCGATTGTGTGTGTGAAGCTGAAGATTAAAAGACTTACCTTGAACCTGCTTCGTTGTCTCCTAACTCCTCCATTGCCCACAAACTAAGATCCTTTCACAGTGGTGCCAAAGCCTGGCTTTGGAGGAGAACGCCATTATGGAGTCCTCACCGCTGGGCGAAGTCTTCAAGTCCCTCACCAGTATCCAGCAGAACCAACATCAAGCCCTCATGGAGGAATGCCTGGAGCAGGAACAATGCTTCCAAGTCCTGCTCCAGGCACAAGCAGAGGACCGGCAGGTGCTCCGGAGCCTGATCGCCAGGGAGGGGGCTGGCGCTGCGACCGATCAGTGGTCGGCCCACCTGTTGCCCTTACTCTCCGGGGAGGCGCAGCTAGTGGCACAGCAACTTCCCGCCGCCAGCCACCTTGATTTATAGCCACCTGAAGAAGGCCATCCAGCAAAGGGTCGGTCGGACCCCGGAGCAGAGTCGGCAGCTTTTCCGGTCTCTGAGCTTCGAGAAGCACGCCCGCTTGTTCGCCTGCTGGAAATGGTTGCTGGTGGGGGGAACCCATGGCGTCGTGGAAGTCATCGATCTGGTGGTACTTGAACAGTTCGTCTCCCAACTTCCCCAAGGCATGGCTGTGTGGGTCCAGTGCCACCGCCCGGTGTCGTTGGAAGAGGCCGTCCAGCTGGCATCGGACTACATGGCGGCGTTTCCAGGAGGCGGCAAAGCTGTGTTTTCTTCTCTCTCTTTCTCTCTCTCCACCCCCTGTGTCTCATGTCCCCCTCAGTCCCGCCCAGTCCCGGCTCCTCGGAGGTGGAGAGGAGCCCCGCCCAAACCCCACCCCCAGTCTAGAGGACCCTTCCCCTTGTCTGTCCCTCCTACTCCCCCTGTCTCCCTCCGCTATCCCCCCTCAGGTTGGCGAGACCGCCCCCACAAGTGTGGAAAGGAAGACGTGGGCCGGTCTACTGGAGCTGTGGGGAAGCCGGACACAGCCAGGAGCCGGTGTCCAGTGATGGAGGTTGGGACACTGGTCTGGATCCCCATAAGTTCATACACAAAGATGCTAAGAATTGGGATAAGCCCCTATCGTCTTTCTGAACACAAGAAAAAGATTGTTCAGGAAGAATTAGAGGCAATGCTTAAAATGGGCGTAATACAGGAGTCGATTTCGGCCAGCCCGGTAGTTCTGGTTCCGAAGAGCGACGGCTCTGTCCGGTTCTGTGTTGACTACTGGAAAGTGAACGCGTGAAAGTGAATTTGATGCTTATCAAATTAGTTACTTGATCGGTTTGGCGTGGCTCAATATAACTTGACGCTGGACTTAACAAAGGGTTATTGGCAGATCCCTTTAACTCCAATATCCCGAGAAGAGACGGCTTTTTCCACACCGTTCGGATTACACCAATTTGTGGCACTTCTGTTCGGTTTGTTCGGAGCCCTGGCCACGTTTCAGCGCCTTATGGACAAGATCATCAGACCGCACATGGCATATGCCGCTGCATATCTAGACGGTATTATCATTTATTGTAATGATTGGCGGTGGCATATGCAACACCTGAGGGCTGTCCTGAGAGCGCTGAGACAGGCGGGACTCGCGACCAACCTGAAGAAGTGTGCAGTTGGGCGGGTGGAAGTTAGGTATCTGGGGTTCCACTTGAGTCACGGGCAGGTGCGTCCACAGGTTAACAAAACCGCAGCGATCGCAGCCTGCCTGGCACCCAAGACCAAAAAGGAGGTAAGGCAGTTTTTGGGGCTGGCTGGCTACTACCGAAGGTTTGTGCCTAGCTACTCTGATGTCACCAGCCCGCTAACTGACCTTACTAAAAAGGGGGCTCCCGATCCGCTCCAGTAGACAGTCGTGCCAACAGGCTTCCTTAAGGTAAAGTCCGCACTGTGTCGGGGGCCGCTTTTACATGCACCTGATTTCTCTCTCCCCTTTATTTTGCAGACTGATGCATCTGACGGGGCTGGGCGCGTTGCTCTCGCAGGTGGTGGGAGGGGAGGAATGACCAGTGCTATTTATTAGCTGCAAGCTCTCCTTTAGGGAGACAAAGTATACTACCATCGAGAAGGAGCGTCTTGTGATTAAGTGGGCTGTTCTTACCCTCCGCTACTGCCTGCTGGGGTGGGCCTTCACCCTCTGTTCCGATCACGCTCCTCTGCAGTGGCTCCACCGCATGAAGGATACTAACGCGCAGATCACCCGTTGGTATCTGGCTCTTCAGCCCTTTAATTTCGAGGTGATCCACAGACCGGGGGTGTGGATGGTTGTGGCTGACTTTCTCTCCAGAAATGGGGGGGGGGGAGTAAGCAGTGGGGGTATGTGGCATGGGGGGCATTGTCATGTGTTGGTCTGCGGGAGAGGGAGAGCGGTAAAGCTCGTCACCTGGGTCGTAATTATCTCTAATACCTGTCTCTCATTATAGTGATGGCGGAGGGAGACCTGAAAAGGCTCATCAGAGAGAGGAGAGAGTGACCAGCAAGCACAACAGCCACGAACTAAGAGAGTGCCTTCATTTATTTATAAACTATTTACTTGTTTTTGACAGTTACCGTCACGTGTGTGTGTGTGAAGCTGAAGTTTAAAAGACTGACCTTGAACCTGCTTCGTTGTCTCCTGACACCTCCATTGCCCTAAGAACTAAGATCCTTCCACAGTGATGTAAACGCTCAACTGTTTTTTTTGTCTTTTTTAGCATTTTCCATACTGTCCCAGCTTTTTCGGAATTGGGCTTATGCTTGAATGCTTGAAAATAATTTTTAAGATGAATATAAATTGTGCCTGTGATTGAATCTCTTTACAAAACCTGACATTTTAGTTAAAAAAATTAAGCTGCAATCTAGACATTCGCTTAAATAGATATTTGTTTCACATTGTTTTGGTCACTACATAATTCCATTTTTAATTTCATAGTTTTGTTGATTACATTTATTCAGACTTTTCTGCTATTTTTCTAGTATGTGGGATATAGTATTAAATTAGAATGAGTAGGTGTGTCCAAACTTTTGAATAGGAGTATATCCTGGCTATTCTTATTTTCTGTGAATACAAGGGTAGATTTGTAGAATTGAGTTTCTGTTGTATTTATGATAAACTTTCCTGTTAGACCCTGATATCCGTTACTGTGTTCTGGCATCTCTGGATGAGCGTTTTGATGCTCACCTGGCTCAAGCAGAGAACCTGCAGGCTCTGTTCGTGGCTCTGAATGATGAAGTGTTTGAGATCCGTGAATTGGCCATCTGCACTATCGGCCGTCTCAGCAGCATGAACCCTGCATTTGTCATGCCCTTCCTGCGCAAGATGCTCATTCAGGTATTCACATGGTTCACTATTGTTACAAATATCATTCTGCCATATTGCTCATACTATTCATGCAGTATATAATGTGTATTGTGTAAAACATGCAAAATTACCTAATACAGTATATAACTAGAGCGCATGGCACAGAATACTGCACTATATGTAGAAGTAATGTCAGCTGATTTTCAATCTCTGTTTTGACTTTATTTAATTGCACTGCCAAAAGTTTACATAAACTTAGAATGAGAGAAAGGCTTGGCACTTTATTCAGCATGCAACTTGACAACAATGTAATATACTACCATTGGAAATGTGTAATGTTAAATGAGTAATGTGTTTCACATACTATTTAAGAAAATAGAAGGCAGAATACACTATACAATGTAGCGCATAATGCAATAAGCAGTATGCTGTTATTTAATTCCAATGATAACCTTTTTTTCCTCTAAATCGATGCCAATAAGAAATTCTGTCAGTGTTCAGAATGAAATACTGGTTGTCATTGTGGAAATAAATGGGATTATTTTACAGTTTTAATGTAATTTTGTCTAAGATTTTCTTAACTCTTTGCAGTCCGATCAAATAATAGGTCACAATAGAGATGGCTTATATTTAAATATGAAGAGTAGTACGTTTGTTTTTATTTTTTTTATTTCTGGATTAAGCACAACATGAAAACAGTTCAGTTCAGAACAGAAGGAAATAAAAAATAAAAAAGTTCAGAAGGGTATATTGACATTTCCATATGTACATAGTATGCAAGGCAATATATTATAAAGTATAATAAGTAAATAAAAATAAAATAAAAAATATATTTTTTATTTTTAAGCAAGTTTTTGCTGTACTTTTTTTTTTTTTGGCTTCTGCCAATGTATTGAAAATAATGAACAACTACTATTTTGAATTGTGTAAAATTTGGTTAATGCAGTGTCCATTTCAATTAATGAATATTTTTTTTCCCATAAATTTTCAATATACCATGCTATATGTTCAACATTGCTATATATACAGTATATACACTGGCAGCCAAAAGTTTGGAATAATGTACAGATTTTGCTCTTATGGAAAGAAATTGGTACTTTGGTACTAGATTACAAAGTGGCATTCAACTGATCGCAATGTATAGTCAGGACATCAATAACATGAAAATGTACTATTACAGTTTGAAACATTTTTCAGAACTTCTTAAACTACTTTAAAGAGTTTTCATCAAAAAATCCTCCACATGCAGCAATGACAGCTTTGCAGATCCTTGGCATTCCAGCTGTCAGTTTGTCCAGATACTCATTTACATTTACATTTATGCATTTGGCTGACGCTTTTATCCAAAGCGACTTACAGTGCACTTATTACAGGAACAATCCCCCTGGAGCAACCTGGAGTTAAGTGCCTTGCTCAAGGACACGGTGGTGGTGGCTGTGGGGATTGAACCAACAACCTTCCACTTACCAGTTCAGTGCTTAAGTCCACTACACCACCACCACTCAGTGTGAGGTGACATTTCACCCCACGCTTCCTGTAGCACTGTCCATAGATGTGGCTGTCTCGTCAGGAACTTCTCACACACCTTACAGTCTAGCTGATCCCACAAAAGCTCAATGGGGTTAAGATCCATAACATTCTTTTCCAATTATCTGTTGTCCAACGTCTGTGTTTCTTTGCCCACTCTAACCTTTTCTTTTTGTTTTTCTGTTTCAAAAGTGGCTTTTTCTTTGCAATTCTTCCCATAAGGCCTGCACCCCGAGTCTTCTCTTTACTGCTGTACATAAAACTGGTGTTGAGTGAGTAGAATTCAATGAATCTGTCAGCTGAGGACATGTGAGGCGTCTATTTCTCAAACTAGAAACTCTGATGTACTTATCCTCTTGTTTAGTTGTACATCTAGCCTTCCACATCTCTTTCTGTCCTTGTTAGAGCCAGTTGTCCTTTGTCTTTGAAGACTGTAGTGTACACCTTCATATGAAATCTTCAGTTTTTTGGCAATTTCAAGCATTAAATAGCCTTCATTCCTCAAAACAATGACTGACTGTGAGTTTCTAGAGAAAGCTGTTTCTTTTTTGCCATTTTTTACCTAATATTGACCTTAAGACATGCCAGTCTATTGCATACTGTGGCAACTCAAAAACAAACACAAAGACATTGTTAATCTTCATTTAACGAACCAAATAGCTTTCCACTATGTTTGATATAATGGCAAGTGATTTGCTAGTACCAAATTAGCAATTTAGCATGATTACTCGAGGATAAGGTGTTGGAGTGATGGCTGCTGGGAATGGGGCCTGTCTAGATTTGATCAAAAATTACATTTTTCAAATAGTGATGGTACTGTTTTTAACATCAGTAATGTCCTGACAATACTTTGTGATAAGTTGAATGCCACTTTGGTGAATTAAAGTACCAATTTCTTTCCGAAACAGCAAAATCTGTACATTATTCCAAACTTTTGGCCACCAGTGTATATACAGTATATATACAAAAAAATAAATAAATAAAAAAAGAGAGTATTCACCCTCACTAAATATTCCAAATCACACCAGAACAGTTTTGCATACTAGAAATACATTCAAAGAAAAGTTGTATAATACTCTCAATTTCAAGGTCGCAAAAATTCTGTCTTAAATCTTGCAATGAGCAGGGACAATTCTGTGGAATATCTTAAGATAGACCTCATGAATTATATTGGTGAAACAGTATTGTATAATTTTAAAAGTCTCTTCCCAATTACCTGTAATATTTTGAAAATTGTCAATTCCAAAGACATTTGGCTAAGGGAATAGTAAATTAGTATGCTATTCCTATATAGGCTCAGTTCGGAATAGCTATTTAACTATTTATGCAGTATATACTATGGTAGAAATGGTTAAAATAGTAAGGTAGTGTTCTATTCTGAACATACAGTAAGTATCTTTGTACAGTCATGCTTTGTTACTTTGAATGTAGTTTCTCTTAGTTACCAGCAGGTGGCAGACCAGTAAATGTTTTTCCTCTGAAATCACTTTTTTTTTTTTTTTTGTGGCTTCACCTCTGCTCTAGTCATCCTGGTCTGATTTTCCCTGGCACATCAACAAATTAATTCAACTAAACCTTATTTAATGATATCATACAGTCTGTTTTGATCAAATATTAATTTGTCACACATCTGCTACGAATGTACCTATGGTAACAAACATGTACATATGTGTTTAGAGTTACATAATTGAATAATGTCAAACTTGAGTAGCTGTCCATTGCAATAAAAGTTTGTTAATGGATCTCCGACCCCCTCCAGATCCTGACTGAGCTGGAACACAGCGGTGTGGGCCGAAACAAAGAGCAGAGTGCCCGCATGCTGGGTCACCTGGTGTCCAACGCCCCCAGACTCATTCGGCCATATATGGAACCCATTCTTAAAGTACAGTCATCTCTTATTCCTTATGACCTTACGTCCTACACGTGTATTGGGGCTGGGTGCTAAGTATTTTTGTTGCTGTGTTGTTTTCAGAGGGCTAAGGTATATCACTAAATGAATCAGGGCTCAGGGCAAAAATGCCCCCAAAAGTGACAGAAATGCCTCAGATATTTAAAATATGGTGGCAAAAAGTGCCCCATAGTAGGGCTGCATGATTATGACAAAAATCATAATCGTCAATTATTGCCCTTGATATTGTAATTGCGATTATTAATGACGATTAATAGATGAAATTACTGTGTCACTAAGCAGGCAACCATGCTTGCAGGTTCTTCAGAACAGCAGGTTACGGGCTGCGTTGCAGTATATTTTATGCATTAAATACTTTAATAATGTTTGCTAATGTTACTAAAGGTTATTATAAAGGTATATCTATGTTTTACAGTGAAGAAATGTATGTAGGTTCTTTCTGAACTATTGACAAACCAGTTTTAACTTTAGACAATATGCCTGTGTGTCATGTCACAGGTTGATGTATACACATTCTCACACATTTAATACACTTCTAAAGCCTGAAAAATGTGGCATAAAAATCAAAAACTACCATCAGACATGCAATATGTGTCTTTACTGCTTTAATTATTGGTCCACATACAGTAAATAATAGTATTTGACATGTTCAATAGTTAATCTGAACAGCCGATTTATATTGAACATCCTTACTGCATTTAAAATCCAGTATTGTGATCTTGTCCACATAAGATCATCGTTAAATCATATTTGGCCACAAATCTGTCACAGCAGTTGCACTTTGGAAAGTAAGATAAGCCTGTTTGCGATTTTGTGTGCTTCGTTAAAATTAAAATCTACCAACAGCAGTTGTGGGTCAAATATGTATTTATTTGAGCAGACACGATAACAATGGCGATAGTCTATGAAATTTGAAGTTCAAGACTTTTTCTATGTCCAAGTTACTTTGTAGCTTGTTTAATACATCAATACACCTGCTATTTTTTTTCTTCTTTTTTTAAGTTGTACACAAAAATCGAGCAACCCAACAATATTCAAACTCTCCTGTTCTGCACTCACAAATGCTCTCATAATAAATATAGCTGTTTAAACAACACAATAAATCACTTATTTAGACCCTGCCTGTGCCTTTATAATAACGGTCAGGGATCGTTTTAGTTTTGTAGCGTTGCTCGCTTGCGGGTTGTTTACCTATGATAAATAAAACGGGGCGACATTTATTTAACGAATTGAAAATAATTAAAAATTGCTCACCTTTGTTCTACAGCTTCTTTTCGAGTGTCAGGTGATGTTTCTTTAGCACTAATTTTCATGTGCCGTCACAAACCGAGATAAAATATACTGTAAAGCAAGTATCTGGACGTCAGACTATTCAAAACTTTTGCAGAATGATTGATTGTCTTGACTATACTGTAGACTCACTGTGTCTCTGATTGGCCATTGCCATTTCATTGCTCAACACACGTCTGGGATTGGTTAGAAACTCAACCGCTACAAAAACACATTCTAAATAGAAACCATTAACGCAACAGGAGTAGACTTAAATTGAATGCTGTAATCGTCAGTTTTCATGATTACATAATTGTGAGAGCCGTAATCGAAATCGCAATTTAGTTTATCGATTAATTGTGCAGCCCTACCCCATATTGAGTTCCTTTATTTATTTGTCATCTATTGTTTGATGTATTTCATGATATTCTAAAGACCTTAGTCAGTCGCCATATTTAATTTGACATTAAGGAAAAATGGTTATTTTACATTAAGGGAAAAGAAGGCTGCAAAGGGATAGATCTACAGTACAGAACAGTACAGTCTGTTCAACAGGCTGTACGGTGTTAAAATACTAGGTCACATCTCATTATCACAACCCATGTTTTCTGGAGTTTTTCAACCTTTTTTTAGAAAGACATTTCCTAGAACAATAGAACAACTATTAGAACACTGCTAATATGAAGTGTTTTTAATGATAAAAACTAAAATCAAATCTGAAAACCCTCAAAAACTCTAAATGTAAAATGCATTTACATCAATATCCATGACAGTAAACAGTATAGAGCAGTACAATGCAGGAAAAAACATCCGGGGACCAGCCAAAATTATTTCAAAATAATAGCTATGATGTCTTGTGCATTATTTACAGCTCTATTCATTCTTAGTGATTTCCCCCCTCAAGAATTTGTCAGTCACTGGTTAGTCAGACCTTTTTTGGATGTAGATGCGTTGATGCTCTTAACATGTGATTTAACACTTCTGTTGTTTTTCTTTTCTTTTTTTTTCACACAGGCCCTCATCTTGAAGCTGAAAGATCCAGACCCCAACCCTGGAGTCGTCATCAGCGTTTTAGCAACCATCGGTGAACTTGCTCAGGTAACGGATAATGTGATGTATTCTGCCTTTTGATATGACCGAATCTGCCTTCCTGCTCAGTTGCGACAGGATCTCAACACTACAGAATCTCCAGGAAAAGTCAGGAAATTGGTCAGGGTTGATCTAAAGAGGAGAGGATGTGGGAAAGACACAAGCATAGAGACAGATTGTACCAGGACACTGAGTGAGAGGGTGGAGCAAAAAGATTAGACATAAAGAGCAAATAGTTTTTAAATATATGATTAGTTACATTAGATGGTTGGTATCAAATGATGAACTCTAACCACCTGGATGGGTGTAATAGAACAGAACGATCTTCAGGACAGGCACTATTGCTTCAAGATTGTATTCTTGGGATCGGCCATCCGGCACTTAGAGAAAACAAGCTAAAAGAATGAGTAGAGCACATAAACTAAATAGCAGTTTGGGATTCTGGTTTTACGTTTGCTCAAAATGCAGACTGTCAGCCCTGAAAGATCAATTAGGAAATTTAATTTGTTCGGTTGAAGCCCTGTTAAACATGTCTGGGTTTTTCTTTGTGTACCAGGTGAGTGGACTGGAGATGAGGAAATGGATGGACGAGCTCTTCCCCATCATCATGGATATGCTGCAGGACTCCTCCTCATTGGCCAAGAGACAGGTTTGCTCATGTTAAATACACTTTGGGCAGCAATATACACCCATTTTGGCCTGTTGTGTAGTGTGTTCATTGATTTGGCAGTCGACCGGTTTAGCCAAACTCTATCATATGTTGTGAATGCTGTGAAATATCTGTCCATTTATGTGAAAATTTGGAAATGCCAGTGAAACCTCAATAACTCTGATAGGTCAAAAGGATCATATCATGGAAAGTGGGGTTTCCGATGCTCTTTATGAACTTCCAGAACTCAAAACTTCCTTCCCAGTCCAGAAAAAAAGATTGTATTTTTTTTTTTAAATGGTTCGGTTGTGGTTATGACATCAACAACTGCCCATCTGCATTTACAGCATGATGAACCACAATGTGAACTACACTGATACACCAATACACTGTTACACTGTGCAATACACTGATACCAGTCATAACAGAGGTAATTTACATATCATTTTAAAGGCACAGTTGCAGACATGTACCATTTATTTGTATGAGTCAGGATGGAAAATGGGCATTAAAACTAAATAATGACCATTTATGGTGGGAAAAATAAAATAAAAAATCATTAGCATTATAAGAAGATTTAACTGAAAATAAAACAATGAAAGTTTAGGATATGACCTCTTTGGTTGGGTTTATTTCAAAACCTAGTTTGCTATATTGCTGTCAACTGCCTACTTAGGCAGCTGCCTTTTAAGCTGCCTTCCTCACATTGAGAGTCCTATATCTCTGGGATTTTACCATATAGGGTTTTTAAAATGAAGATGGAAAAACACGGAAAGTTCGTTCAGAACCAGAATCTATAAGTATATTAAAATATCTTCAATACTTCTGGATTTATAAGCACTCCAACTTTGGAAAGCTAACAAAAAAATTTTTTTACGCTCTATTTGGACTCACAACGTTGGCATATAATGCAACAAGGGGTGCTGAAGTTGAAGTTGCAATTGATTTTACTAATAGACCTACCTACTGTATCTCTGTAAAAATAAAAGAATGATGCTGCTACCTTTCTAAAGTTATTTTTTTTAACCTGTAGTTTTTCTCCAAAATCATAGGTGAAAATGAAAACTAATGGATTACTCAATAAATATTGATCCATGACATTTAATATTTTGGCATTTATCAATCAAAAGTATTAACAAAATCAAACATTTCAGCTGGGGAAGTTTCTGAAATTTGGCTGATTTGACATATAGTCTATCTTTACATGCACATCTAATTCCCCACCGAAGCAATTTATGTGTTTTATTTTGTCCCTTGGGTAATGAACGGCTCTCTGTTTTCCAGACTCCATAACGGCAATGGAAACATTCTCATACACTTGCCTCACATAATGTATTTCTCTAATATTTGGAGGCGGTCTGGAGCACAGTCTGTAAGGTTTTTCAGTAGCGCTGTGAGGTGCAGTCAGATGTCCTCAACCTTTACACAACTCGCCATTTCTTTGTGTGCAGTTATTGTATTCTGCTTTAGCAATCAGGGGTGTTATGAGTTTGGATGATTTAGGTCAGTTTCAGGTTCCTGAGGTTTATAAAAGCTCATATAACTAAATACTTTACCTGCCTGTTGACTGTGAGTCTGTGTGTGGCTTGATTTGGTGTTCTGGGTCAACCTGAAAAAAACCTTCTTAATAATAATAAATGCAGCTTTACAGTCACACATAGGGTGTTAACACATATATCTTAATGTTTTCTATCCTTTTGATGGTATTCTATATGTATAGAATAAAGAATAGCCAATTCATATATGGGTGTTTCTTCAACTTCGGGCACTTTTAGTGGACTTCTAGAAAGTAGTTTCATCAAAACATTTTTCACCCTCTCACTAGTTTATTTGTCTACCATGTCCAACAGTGCATGTACACAAGATTTATTTTCTTTTTTCTTTTTTTTCTGAAAGTCTTAAAACCCCCCACCACAGTGTCATATTCAGCAAATCTCAAATTCTGTGTTGTGTTTAATCTGTGTTGGAAATGATGTGGATGGAAATTACATTTTTAATTCTTGCTAAAGCTAATTTCATATCTAACATGTTATGTATCCTTAATACAATTAATTAATATATTTTTTTGCACATTTGGCAAATTGCAGCTTGATTGGAAATTACGCCCAATAAAAATATTCTGCTCAAGTGATATTTACCTTTTGTAGTTTTCTTCAAACATCGTATTTCATCTCAAGCATTCTCTGAACTGATACTTTTGTTGACTTGGTTAACAGGTACGCTACAAAGTATGCTTTTAATTTTTGAAAGTGTCATTTCTTTTAATGGAAAGATATAATTTTCACATAATATTGAAATGGTTTGTTTATTTCACTCTTTTAGATTATCATAGTTTTAAATGTAATAATTACTATTTTTATATTAGATGGTTATAGTTAAAGGTTGAAACAATCTGAGACCAGTGTAAAACAAAATCTATACATAAAAAGCATTGAAAAATTATTTACAAAGACAAGGTAAAAAGTTCTTTAAATAGCAAGAAAAAAAAGTTGAAATGTTAGTTTGAATAAAAATCAATCACTGGGACATGAAAATGCCTTTAAGCTGAAGAAATACCAAAATATTTTGGTTCTGAAATTACTTAAAAGGGTGAATTTTTGTTTTATTTTTATTTATTATTTAAATGAAAGGAACCATGATTTCAACCAGTCATTGCTGCCAAATAGATGATATTAAAAATACATTGTAATGCATTGCAATATTAACCAACTACATGTTTTACGAAAAGATTTTAATATGCGGAAAAATGGCAAAATCGAAATAATAAATCTAAAAATGTTTTTGCTTCTGAAGTTTAAATCGGAGACCATTAAAACGTGTCTTAATGCTCTCATTCTTTAGTGCTCTCAAGTTGTGATTCAAGGAAGGATTGCAAAACTATTGTATAATGACACGTTCTTTAGGAAACTTACTGACAAAATAAAAATAATCTTACTATTCATGATGTTGCTTCATATCGGCAGCAAAATCATTTGAAAGATCATGAATATTCAATATAAATATGAAATCTGTGATCAATACGCTGATTGTTTTTTATCCCATTAGGTGGCTCTCTGGACTCTGGGTCAGCAGGTAGCAAGCACTGGGTATGTGGTGGAGCCTTACAGAAAGTACCCATCTCTACTGGAGGTGCTGCTCAACTTTCTGAAGACAGAGCAGAACCAGGGCATCAGAAGAGAGGTATTTCTGTCTCATACATAGGAACTTTCCACAAATTGGGTACAAAATAGGACCTGAAACTCTCTAAATTGTTTTTTTTTTTTTGTTTGTTTTTTTGTTTTTTTTTAATACAAATAGACAGTGAAATGAGGTGCTTAACCTTCAGAAAATGTTGACTGTCAATCTCAGGAGGTCAAACTAAAGTTCCTTTGTAGAGCTGATGTGATTCTGTCACTTTTGCTAGGCAATTCGTGTATTAGGCCTGCTTGGAGCTCTGGACCCCTACAAACACAAGGTGAACATCGGTATGATCGACCAGTCGCGTGACGCCTCGGCCGTCAGCCTCTCTGAGTCAAAGTCCAGCCAAGATTCAGGTGATCTGACCTGTGTGTTTGTTTTGAGCACACACATCTATGTTTACATCTTGTTTTAAGATTGGTCTCAGGTGATCTGATCTTAAGTGGTCAGATGAGACTAAAACTCTTGTTTTATCACAATGGTTGATTTACAGGTGAGTAGGTGGGTCTTCACTGTTGTTTGAAGTTACAAATCTTTTGGACGTTTTAAACCCTATTTACAACTGTATTTAATGTTGTCCCATTTCAAACGAATCGTCCAGGCTTGTCGTGAGTTTAAATTGACAATTAATGACAGCTGCACAGGACTTACCAACCATCCATCACACACATTCTCTGGTGCAAACAGAGCACATCCTCATACACAAAACGCCCTTTCCAAACCCACGGCCAGAACTTCAGGGTAGCGTGCTCACATGTTGGCTCACATTGTTTGGCCAATCACAAAGCTTTGTACACAGATTCATCCCTTCAATAGTGATCTTCTCTTTGAAAACATTTTTGAAAGTACGTACCCTGCCTGCATACATAACAGTCTTTAAAACTAGGATTAAAGTAGATTACATTAAAATGTTGGCCCTGTAATGGTTACACTCTTTTTCCAACCCCTATCATCCTCTTGACAGTCAGAACACACAGTTCTTTAGATAGAGATGAAGTTACCTCTCCCAGATGTTCACTAATATCATGATCTCAAAGGGCAACTTTTCCTAAATCCAAACCTTAAAGGAATGTTGTGATTGTTTGATACAAGCCTGATACTGTCATTTACCCCACAAAATAATTTTTACTAATTTGAATTGGGTGACAATGACAATTTAATACAAACTATTTTATTACTCACCTAAAAGCTCAACACAGCAAGGAATATGACGAGTCTGTGAAGGCTTAAGCGGAAACTGCCTCCGTTTAAAAAAAGGGACAAGCGTCATCTTCAGAGTTCAGTCAATGGGTCCAATTTTAAGAGCGCTAGCACAATGCTTTAAGTCATAAGTGCAAAGTAAATTAACATTCCATTAAATTGTAGAGAATTTTCATCTACTGACACACAAATCATGGCTAGAATTAACAGTGATTGTATTGGCGCACACTTATTCTACCGGTCGATTATGAAAAATTACATGCATTTATTGAAACACGAAAAAATTAAACCAAAGGTATTTTTAAATGTAAAATACATTAAGTAAAACAAAAATATAATCAAAATAACAAAGTGATTAAAAATAAAAAAACCATACCAATTTCAAACATTTTACCCTCTCCAACTTCTTTCACTGGCCCCTTTTGCAGTAACTTAAAAATTACTCTAATACCCTGTCTACACTGGGCATGTCCGTTGACGCGACGCAACAGCTTGAGGCTCTCTACACTGGACGCATCGACATGAATGTTCTAAACCATTTATTGCCATTGCATGCAGCGCAAAATGGAACGGGACACCTGTTTACTGTCGCCGTAACGCGCCACGCCACAATGGACGCTTCCAGTGTAGACCGCATCATTGATTAGAAGGGGTTCTATTGCTTTTGACACCGTATCTGGTGTAAACAGGGTGTAAGACAACAGGTTGAAATATACCAATACAAATTCGATCATAAATACAATTACAAATAATAATAATAATTGAAAAATTATCCATGACCTATTGGTAGTTTAACACAAATCTCATAATGTTTTTCATAAAACGGCTACGACAGTTATTGTGAGGAACATAATTTAATATTCCAATTTACAACAATATTCAGTAATGTTGTGTATGGTCCTATACAATAGCCAAGTAAATAATAAATAAGAGAGCCTATGCTGTGAAACTGCACTTGAATTCCTGCGTTGCACACACAAATGAAGATATGCTGCAAGGTCAGCTGATGTTGTTTCTGACGCCTGTGCCGAACTGTAATGGGCAACATAGCTCCTATGATGAAAAGAACCAGGTATGCTTGAGGTCAGTATTAAAGGTAAATTACTTCCTGTTGTTGGTCCGTTTAGATGTCTTTGGTTCATGCTGTGTTCATATAACAGTCGAACAGCGGCAAAGTTCGTTTGGAACACATGAAGACACATCGACCCGTTGTGATGAATGAACCGAGGCAGAGCTATATGGCTTTATAATAGATATGCGAGTGCACAGGACACTTTTTGAGTGCGC
Organism: Myxocyprinus asiaticus; assembly: GCF_019703515.2. Lineage (NCBI taxonomy): Eukaryota > Metazoa > Chordata > Actinopteri > Cypriniformes > Catostomidae > Myxocyprinus > Myxocyprinus asiaticus. Next base: position 5,871,642 of record NC_059376.1, read on the forward strand.
ACATGCACTCTCTGAGCGAGAGCAGGGAGATTTCATTGAGCTGTGAATATTTGAGAGCACGCATCTAGTTTTGTGCAAGAGTAAAGGAAATCCGCCTGGTAGCGGAGAGATTCGTGCTCGCGCAAACCGGTACACGGATGTGCTCTTGCATGATATGCATGCATTCACGACATGCCAGAGCTATAGTCTATTAAGCTGGACTGTGGTCTGTTAAGCCAGTAATTTTATTGATCTTCATAAAAAGTTTTATTTTTATATCTTTTGATTTTACTCGAATTAATCATCAATCTCAGCGCCTCCCCAATCTCATGCTCCGTGCCACTCAAGGAACTTTGACGAATCAACTTCATTCATCGTAGTGTCAGCTCACCATTTTACTATTTCTATAGCAAGAAATGGGAGAAGCTGAATTTTACAGATTTTCACTGTGGATGTCTGTTTCACTAGCCAAAATAGAGCTAAGAACTTAAGTACTAGCAGAAGTGAAGAACTGCTGCTTAGTTCTACAGTTCAGGAGTTTGTGTGGGTGTAAGCTTTGTCAGTTTGATGAACTATGGTATAATTTTGGGGGGAAATCATTAGAGCAGCTCTTGGCTTGAGTTCTTTGTGCTCAAGTGTTTGGCCTCTTTGGTCATTCTTCAGAGTATAATAATCCACATCAGCAAGCCCTCTCAACTCCAGTCCTGCCCCTAATAGTTTTAACAGCGTTTCTCGTAAAGAACTGAGGATATCTCCCCACTGAGGCATTAGGTTACAGTTAAGGTCAGCGTCTGGGGCAGCTCTGTCTGCGTCTGCACATTTCTGCATTACCACGTTAAAAATCTCTTCATGGCAGAGAACTGCCTACTCAACACCTTATTTTAAAAACAGGACAGCAGGAAGTTTAGTGAGGAGAAAGTGAGCTCAGTGATTGATGCTGATTGTGGGCAGAGTATTATGAAGTTTAAACACAACTGTCCGGATGTTGAATCAGTTTTAGACTGTAGGTATATTAAAAGACTCTCATTATTGGTGTTTACTATGACAAGCAACATTTTTGCTGTTGCTCATACTTAGGGATGGATTTGAACAAAGCCCTACTGTTTGTGATACAGACATGAACGAGACCTTAAATCATTTGGCTTATTGAGCAGAGGCAGGCTATGATTTATCTGAAAGATCAGACTTAAAATGTTTGCATGCCAGATGATAAAATTGGTGAAAAATCCCATAAACTTGCACTGATGAAGGGGCTGAGCCATATCTAGACAACAGAATAACATAGAGACTTAGGGGTGCACTCTTATCATGGACCAGTAAGTAACCACCAAGAACCTTCTAGCAAACTCTTAGCAAACACCCTGGCAACCAATGTGAACACTTTAGCAACTGCATTGAAACACCCTGGCAATCATCCAAAATACCCTAGCAACTGTATATCAACGCCCTAGAAACCACTCTGAACACATTAGCAGCTGCAAAGCAACGGCCTGAGAACCTCCCACGATACCCTAGCATTGTTACAGTTAGTTTCGCACAGCCTAACCGTAAACCCAACACTAGCAACCACTCAGAACACTTTAGCAAGCCACATAGCAATGCCCTGCAAACCATTCTGAACTCCCTAATACGTAAACACCCTAGCAATTCTCTTTCAATCACCCAGAACACCTAAGCAACCACATAGTAACACCCTAGAAACCACTTAGAACACTTAAGCAGATGCATGACAACATCCTAGCAATGACATAGCAACACCCTAGAAACAACTCTGAACACTTATGCAACTGCATGGCAGCACTTTAGCAATCATCCAGAACACCCTAGCAACTGCATATCAATGCCCTAAACACCACTCAGAACACTTTAGCAACCAGCATAGTAGTGCCTTGGCACCCATTCAAAACTCCCTTGTGAGCATACACCCTAGCAATGCCCTTTCAACCAGCCAGAACACTTTAGCAACCACATAGCAACACCCTAAAAATTACTCCGAACACTTAAGCAACTGCATGGCAACACCCTAGCAACCATCCAGAACACCTAAGCAACTGCAAATCAACGCCTAAAGGCCCAGGTATACTTCACATATCAACCGCGTTGCCTTTGAGTATTTGTTTCTTACTGCGAATACAAACGCGTTTGACACATGCTCACTACAATTTCTTTGTGATACTCTTAGTACCACAAAATTTGTGAATATATAATGTCAGCTATTTTTTTTTTTTTTTTTAAGGCAATTAAATGAGAGAGTTTTTTTTTTTTTTTTTTTTTTTTTTTTTTTAAGAAAAATGAAACCAATTCTAGTGACCACCAATGAAGAGTATACAATCTTAAAGATCATTGCTTTGTAGGGGCCTGGGTAGCTCAGTGGTAAAATACACTGGCTACCACCCCTGGAGTTCGCTAGTTCGAATCCCAGGGTGTGCTGAGTGACTCCAGCCAGGTCTCCTAAGCAACCAAATTGGCCCGGTTGCTAGGGAGGGTAGAGTCACATGGGGTAACCTCCTCGTGGTCGCTGTAATGTGGTTTGTTCTCGGTGGGGCGCATGGTGAATTGAGCATGGTTGCCGAGGTGGATGGCGTGAAGCCTCCACACGCGCTATGTCTCCGTGGCAACGCGCTCAACAAGCCACGTGATAAGATGCACGGGTTGACTGTCTCAGACACGGAGGCAACTGGGATTCATCCTCTGCCACCCGGACTGAGGCGAATCACTGTGACCACGAGGACTTAGAGCGCATTGGGAATTTCAAATTGGGAGAAAAAGGGAAAACCCCCCCCCCCAAAAAAAAAAAAAATCATTGCTTTGTGACGCACCATAGGCCATCCTCGTCTCAATCCCTGTATATGACACCCATAATGTCTACAGGTATGCAATAACAGGACAAAAAACAGCAACTCGTACAGAATTACGTCACTGGACGTAACAGGGGATATAGCACAGAATTACAGTCTTCATTAGACAATTTCTATTATTTAGCAACAACTCACCCAAGTGTTTTAGGGTAACATTTCCCTTTAGAAAATGTACAAACCTAGTTAAAAAAAATAAAAAAATAAAAAATAAAAAACAAATTCATGGTTACATGGCCTCATGTTATACTATTAAGTATTAAGGTACTTTAAAGGTACTAGTTTTTCCATTTGCAAGTGATTTATAAGGAAGTGGATTATAAAGCTGCATGGTTGAGACAGATAATGACTCTACTGTTACTGTTTAAAGGTCATCTATCAACATTCAAGCGGCTTTATTAGTATAAACATTGGCAGTAAGCAGTTCTTTGAATCACCGGTTGACGCCCTGTTCTCCAAAACACTGAACAAAAGAATGACATATAGAGTATTTTATTTTTACAGTATCAGATGTTCCTCTCCATGTTGTAATGAATGCAGTGAAAAGATTAGAACTCATCTAGATATCTGATCTTGATTCAGACTCACTGTATGCATTTATGCGATTTATACACAGAATATACGTTTATCCTGTTAAAGAATTCTGTTTGATAGACTTTGTCTCTTTGTTGTAAATTGACTGAAAGCAGCAGAGGAGAGAGGAAAGAGAGGAGGGGAAATTAAAGAACACACCTGCCAACTGTATAAAAACTCTGAAGTGACCTCTGATGTCATAGTATTATTTCAGCTAAAGTTTCATATTTTTTAGACTATCCTTCGATCTACATGCAACTGCTTTATTTAATGGTTAGAAGCAAAGTTGAAGGTTTTGAATTCTGATTTCCCTATGTTTCCAGAGACACTGAATCTAATGTAATGCAACTTTGACACAGACGATAAGGGATGGGAAATGTAAGGAATTTAAAGTTTTCGGTTTCTTAAAGCTGCACTACGTATGATGTTTTTGGTTAAAAATTAACAAAATGGCATTTTTGAGTAAATAACTCACCGATTCACTACATAAACCTATAAAAATGTATTGTATTTTGAGCTGTCGGATTTGGTGCGAAATCACAGGCTTATGTCGTAATCCTTACATTATTACGTCATATCCGTAAACACAGAAAAGTACCACCAGCTGTCACATGTTCCGGCCGGGGGAAACTACGCTGTTTAGTTCAGTCAGTCACTGTCACACAGTTCAGGACAGCATCTCAGCACTATGGATGGATGTTTATATGTTAACTGTTTGGTGAAGTTCTTTACTTGCTATAATGCTTGGATATGTTGTCTGGTAGGGTTGTTGAAGCTTATATTGCTTGTCATGCTTGAATGAATCGAACAACACTCGTGCGTTAAGCGATCACAATGTATCTACATTGTCCAGTGAATGTTTACTAATATTAATGACTTCTAAGTATTTTATAACATTGCAGTAGTTTCCAGGTTCCCTAAGAGTATGTATGCCACTGTTTTCTCATTTATTTTACCCCAGATGCAGAAATGCACAAGTTACTGTATCACTTATTATCCTTTAAGCAGTCTATCTGTTTACAATCTACTGTATAATCATCATTATAATTTCAGAGCACAGTAATGCACATATTTTTTTATTGTGTAACCATCTATCTATTATAACTTTACTGCTAAAGAAATATTAAGCGTATTACTGTAATTTTTTGTAATTGCATATTTCAGGCTTTGACTGTAGTGTCAGAAAAGCACTATAAGTGTCAAATTAATTCAATCAGTCATTCAAAATATGAAATATGATAAAGAACGGTGTTGTTTATCTTCAACAAATCAAGTAATATTTAGGTTTCAAATGTTTGGTCTAATAACAGAATATCAACGTGAAAATAGCATGTTATCACTCTGAATATCACCCAGTCATTATCACACATGGGCGATATCCTGGTAAACTCAAATCATGAGATTCATCTGTGCAGAAGAGCAGCGCTGAACACTCATGTAACAGCTCATGTAAAGTGTTCTTCCGCAAGTTGCTCGCAATTTTAAGTTTTGACCACAGATGTCCTCAGAGAGCACAAAGTTCCTTAGTGCTGCTTTAATGGTTCCATTAATGTTTCTTGTAGTACTTTAGAGAGAAAAAAATATATAGAAATGAGAAATACAATTCTTACTGGATTCACTGCCCTCAGCTGTCTGTTGCCAAGTGATGAGCTCATTTCAGATTTCAACAAAGCAGATTTAGCAAGAAAGAAATGAAAGTAATTGGGATTGAGACTACACTGGTAGCACTAGATTAAAAAAATATATATTAAAAAAAACAGACTTAGAATTGGAATTTAGACTATTCTGGATTGTGCTGTAGGTTTTTGATTTGTCTAAAAGAATCAGCTCATTAGACTAATTTTTTCGGGATTCAAACTTTACTGGTAGCACTGGGTGTATTTGATTCACTAAAAACAACCATCTCACAAGAGTCATTAGTTCAGAAATTGAAATTCGATGTACACTGATAGCACTGTATGTATTTGATTCATAACAAAAGAACTAGCTCAATGGAGTTATTTGTTCGGGATTCAGACTATACTGGTAGCGCTGTATGGTTTTGATTCACTAAGGGTGTGTTCACACTTAGCAGGTTTGGTTCGATTAAAACGAACTCTGGTACGATTGCTCTGTTAGTGCGGTTCATTTGAACAAGTGTGAATGCTGCCATCCAAACCATGGTGCACACCAAACAAGCGGACCGAGACCCCCTGAATATTGGGTCTCAGTCCGCTTCCAAACGAACTTTGCTGCTGTTCGACTGTTATATGAACGCAGCATGAACCAAAGACATCTAAATGGACCAATAACAGGAAGTAATTTACCTTTAATACTGGCCTCAAGCATACCTGGTTCTTCTCATCATAGGAGCTATGTTGCCCATTACAGTTCGGCACAGGCGTCAGAAACAACATCAGCTGTCCTTGCAGCATATCTTCATTTGTGTGTGCAACGGAGGCATTCCTGGTGCTGTTTTGACTTCTTTACACATTTTATTAGCTCTTCGTTTGTTCTCAGCTGGTAAAAATACCACCATATATACAGTGGTGTGAAAAAGTGTTTGCCCCCTTCCTGATTTCTTATTTTTTTGCATGTTTGTCACACTTAAATGTTTCAGATCATCAAACAAGTTTAAATATTAGTCAAAGATGACACAAGTAAACACAAAATGCAGTTTTTAAATGAAGGTTGTTATTTTTAAGGGAAAACAAAAACCAAACCTACATGGCCCTGTGTGAAAAAGTGTTTGCCCCACCTGTTAAAACATAACTGTGGTTTATCATACCTGAGTTCAATTTCTCTAGCTACACCCAGGCCTGATTACTGCCACACCTGTTCTCAATCAAGAAATCACTTAAATAGGACCTGCCTGACAAAGTGAAGTAGACCAAAAGATTTTCAAAAGCTAGACATCATGCCGAGATCCAAAGAAATTCAGGAACAAATGAGAAAGAAAGTAATTGAGATCTGTTAGTCTGGAAAAGGTTATAAAGTCATTTCTAAAGCTTTGGGACTCCAGAGAACCACAGTGAGAGCCATTATCCACAAATGGCGAAAACATGGAACAGTGGTGAACCTTCCCAGGAGTGGCCGGCCGACCAAAATTACCCCAAGAGCGCAGCGACGACTCTTCCAAGAGGTCACAAAAAACCCCACAACAACATCCAAAGAACTGTAGGCCTCACTTGCCTCAGTTAAGGTCAGTGTTCATGACTCCACCATAAGTAAGATACTGGGCAAAAATGGCCTGCATGGCAGAGTTCCAAGACGAAAACCACTGCTGAGCAAAAAGAACATTAAGGCTCATCTCATTTTTGCCAGAAAACATCTTGATGATCCCCAAGACTTTTTGGAAGGTGTGTGTCCCATTACATCTGGCGTAAAAGTAACACCGCATTTCAGAAAAAGAACATCATACCAACAGTAAAATATGGTGTTGGTAGTGTGATGGTCTGGGGCTGTTTTGCTGCTTCAGGACCTGGAAGACTTGCTGTGATAAATGGAACCATGAATTCTGCTGTCTACCAAAAAATCCTGAAGGAGAATGTCCGGCCATCTGTTCGTGACTTCAAGCTGAAGCAAACTTGGGTTCTGCAGCAGGACAATGATCCAAAACACACCAACAAGTCCACCTCTGAATGGCTGAAGAAAAACAAAATGAAGACTTTGGAGTGGCCTAGTCAAAGTCCTGACCTGAATCCTATTGAGATGCTGTGGCATGACCTTAAAAAGGCAATTCATGCTCAAACCCTCCAATGTGGCTGAATTACAACAATTCTGCAAAGATGAGTGGGCCAAAATTCCTCCACAGCGCTGTAAAAGACTCATTGCAAGTTATCGCAAACGCTTGATTGCAGTTGTTGCTGCTAAGGGTGGCCCAACCAGTTATTAGGTTTAGGGGGCAATCACTTTTTCACACAGGGCCATGTAGGTTTGGATTTTGTTTTCCCTTAAAAATAACAACCTTCATTTAAAAACTGCATTTTGTGTTTACTTGTGTCATCTTTGACTAATATTTAAACTTGTTTGATGATCTGAAACATTTAAGTGTGACAAACATGCAAAAAAATAAGAAATCAGGAAGGGGGCAAACACTTTTTCACACCACTACATAAATCCAACGAGCACATTTAGCCCAGCAGCCAGCATTGTTTTAGATGTTCGGCAAGTTCCGTCGCAAAATATACATCATAAAAGCTGTACAATCAGGTTGTGACCTTATCCTTATGCCTTTTGTTTTGTATCTTTATGTTCGGTGTTAAAAATGCCAGTGTGAATGCTAAGCGAACCAAGTCTAAATATATCATTTTCTTTTTTTAGTCTGAACCAAGAGAACCGAATTACAAGTGTGAACACACCCTAAGAGGAACTGGCTTATTAGACATTTGTTTAGGAATTGGACTACACTTATAGTGCTTTATGTTGTATGCTGTATGCTGTAGATTCAAAAGAACTGACTCATTCTTTTGGGAATCGGGATTTGGACTACACTGGCAGAGCTGTATGTTTTGGACTCACTAACAAGAACCTGCTCAGAGTCATTTGTTCTGGAATCAGACTACACTGGTTGCAATGTATGTTTCACGCTGTTGATTCAGGAGTGGGGCAGCTCTGCTGCTGAGTTGCACTGCAGGAAACACTGTCAGAGTATTTTAGTATGGTGTCCTGTCCGCATCGTCGGATATTGCACATTCAGGTCTGATTAATGATTAACTTTAACAGAACCAAAAGTCATGAAAATAATACGGTTTCAGTATTTAAAAAAAAAAAAATATATTTTTTTTAAATGTAACCGGTTCTGAACTTGTTTCTTAAACCTAAAGATGATAAACATCAAGTAATTAAGTTTATTTTTTTTTATTTTTTTTTTTATCATTCATAACTTGACATGCAATTACATGTTTGTGTGTGTCTACAGCTGACTACAGTACCAGTGAGATGCTGGTTAACATGGGTAACCTGCCACTAGATGAGTTCTACCCAGCAGTCGCCATAGTGACTCTGATGCGTATCCTGCGTGACCCGTCGCTATCCAATCACCACACCATGGTTGTGCAGGCGGTCACATTCATCTTCAAATCGCTTGGACTCAAATGTGTCCAGTTCCTGCCACAGGTCATGCCCACCTTCCTCAATGTCATCAGAGTGTGTGACGCTAGCATCAGAGAGGTACATTAAAACTTTAGCAATTTCTCTCGTTTAAGCATTATTTATGAAAAACATTTTGATTGCTTATGGCGGTTTTCTTCACAATTTAGTTGTGGTTGAACCTGTAATTTTTTTTTCTCTTCCTCTGTTCATTCTTTTATTTTAATTCCTGTTTTTCCTCCCTCAGTTCCTGTTCCAGCAGATGGGAATGGTTGTGTGCTTTGTCAAGATCCACATCCGGCCGTACATGGATGATATCTTCACACTGATCAGGGTGAGAGACGTATTTCACCACACAACCGATTCAGAAAAATGTGTACACGAATAAATACTTTAAATGTCTGTGACCTTGAGGAATGTTGTTTTGTGTGTGTGTGTGTTTTGTTTGTCTTTTCACTCTCTGATTTGTTTTTTAGTGTTTCAGGGCAGCGGTTGTAATTAACGACTGTTGGTGGAAAAACTCAGGGCATGTTAGTCCTATTGAGAGAAGAGACAAAGGCTTGTTTCTTTCATGTTAACCCCTGCTGTTACATTGTAGCCTGATATGGGCCAGGAAGAGCCATTCCAAGTCATTGTGTAAAACTGTTTGCAGGTCCCTCCTCCTTTGACAATTTGTACATTTGTGGTTTTCTTAGTGCTTAACCAGTAGTGAGTATTGACTGATTTATGACGTGCTTGATTCACTCTTACCACTTACATCATCAAACTCCCAATTCTACCCCAGTAGTTTGTTTTCAGTTGTTGTTGAAGTACTTGGTTCACCCAAATATAAAAATTCTGCCATTATTTACTCAAAGACTTCAAGTCTTTGCACTCCTGTATGACTTTCTTTCTTTTCTGTCGAACACAAAAGGGAATGGGATTTTTGACCCATATGTGAACAGTCCAAACGATCTCAGACCCCTTTAAAGTGAACCGATCCCGGGAGGTTCTCTGAGTGTTGTTTGTTTGCAGCCTGCGGTTCTGTTCACTAATAACGTTCTTTGTCTGGGTTCATTTGATTTTCCCATTCCAATGCAAAACATGTTTGTCCCTGACAGGTTACTTTACAGCAGTAATAACAACACTTTCTATGGCTATAACAAAGTAAGAGGCATACATGAGTATTAAAACGTATGCAAATTCCACCCCCCCCCCCCAAAAAAAAAACCCTCAAAGGTCTTTCTTCATTGTTCTGTGCAAATGAAGATTCAAGGGTTAAACCGGACTGGCTTGGAATGCTGAAAGTTTAAATTTAAGAAATTCTGTCAGGAATATATTACCATTGTATTCTATGAATGGATGTAAATCAATGCTACTAGTAGATTAATCATTAATCATGATCAGTCTAATTTTTTGTTGGTCATGTGACCTTATTTTTCCATGATTTAATGATGTATTTAGCCTCTAAATACAGTAGGCCTGTTTATATATATAAAAATACAATTTATTAGTTCTGCTGCATTACTTTTCTCTTTTAATGTATAAAACAAAATGTAGTATGTAAAAATATAATCTTGCACATTATATTTATATTATAGTTATATATAATAGATGTTTTATTGATTTTTAGACATGTACTCATGCTGCTTGTTCTTTTTAAGAGCATTAAACATGTTTAATTAAACTCATACATTTGAGTTGGGAGACAAAGCAGGGAAGCTTTTGGCTAGATATATATAGCAGAGAGAGTCTTTTTCTACCATTCCCTCAGCGAAATATGCTTGTGGTGAAATGTTTACCTCGGCCATTGATAATAATAATGCTTAAGAAATCTGTCTTGATCTTTATAGTTCCACATCTTTGTCTACTGATGAAGATATTAGAAACTTTGTGGAATCATTAGATCTCCCTAAACTGACCACTGTGCAAAAAAATTATCTTGATTCAGAGCTTGACAAGGTAATTAAGGCCTTGCCTACAGGCAAGGCTCCGGGGCCAGATGGCTTTGCCGCTGAATTTTGTAGATCTTTTGCTACAGAACTGGCTCCACTTTTGTTAGAAGTTTATACGGAATCATTGAAGAATATACGGAATCATAAAAGAATGGAAAGCTTCTGCCAACCATGACACAAGCCCGGATCAGTCTGATTCTTAAAAAGGGCAAAGATCCAAGGGAGTGTAAGAGTTAGACATTTCATCAATATCGTGGTCAGTGGCGAATGATCAGAGTCCGGTCGCTGCCATCTCACTTGACACCGAAAAGGCGTTTGATATGGTAGAATGGGATTATCAATTTAAGATTTTGAAAATATACGGGTTCGGGAATACTTTTATTGGATGGATTAAGTTACTTTATAGACACACTGTAGCGGAAGTACAAACAAATTCATTAATTTCAGATTATTTTACTCTGGATAGGGGCACTGGCAGGGTTGCCCTCTTTCCCCATTATTGTTCTGTCTTGCCCTGGAACCATTAGCAGCCGCGATAAGAAAGGAGGATGATTTTCCAGGGGTGGTGGCAGGAGGTGTGGCGCATAAGCTTCTGCTTTACGCAGATGATATTTTATTATTCGTCTCTGACCCTACTAGTTCTATGCCTTGCCTCCACAGAATTATTAATTCCTTTTCTAAGTTCTCGGAATACAGAGTTAGTTGGTCTAAATCTGAAGCTTTGGCTCTGACAGCGTACTGCCCGATAACGGCTTTTCAGCCGGTTGCCTTCCAGTGGCCCAAACATTAAGTATTTGGGTATTTTATTCCCAGCAAATTTGTGTGATTTAGTTAGTTAATTTTGACCCTTTAATAAAAAGGTTTTTGAGCGATGTGGCAGGTAGGCTTCATTACATTTATCGATGATTGGGAAAGTTAATGTTATTAAAATGAACTGTATTCCAAAATTCAACTACGTGCTAGAGTCACTCCCTTTAGATGTCCTCCTCTTTTATTTCAAACAATTTGATAACATAGCAAAGTCCTTCATTTGGAATGGGAAACTTCCCAGATTACATTTCAGTAAACTGCATTGGCCGATTGATAAAGGTGGGCTAGGCCTACCCAAGATTTTGTTTTATTATGCGTTCGGTCTCAGACATATGGCTCATTGGTTGCTTCCACCTGAGAGAGCCCTTCTCTGGTATTGAACTGGAAGTTCTTGCCCCTATTTCGCCATTGCAAAACCTTTCTATCAAACTAATCGGAAAAGTTACACATTGTTACCTCACATATACACACGGTATGGACAAAAGTGTCCAGAGTGTTTAATTCGGACATTTATATAAATGTTGCCTCGAGCTTATGGGTTAACCCCAAATTATGTATTAATAAGTCCCCTTTCTGCTGGTCAGAGTGGATTGTGAGGGGGGTTACTACACTCGGTGACCTATATGAGAGTGGAGTGTTGAGATCCTTTGAAAATCTGGTTCAACATTTTGGGATCCCCAGATCTCAGTTTTATAGGTATTTACAGCTGCGACACCTGCCCTGTACTATTTTTGGGAGTAGCATACACCCCCCTAAAGTGGCAGATACTCTGGGAGTGGTGATTACTGCTTTTGGAAAAGGTCATGAGGCATCAGTGTATTACTCCCTTCAGGGGAACGGAGCTTCAACTTCCCTCAAGAGATTATGGGAGAAAGATTTAAACTTGGTATTGGAGGAGGGAGTGTGGGCTAGGATTCTAAAAAACATTAGGTCTGCCAGGGTGCACTTTATGCAATTCAAGATTTTACATTGATTTTATTGGACCACCTCTAGATTGTATAGGCTTTCATTTTGCCCCAGACTCTGTATTTTGGGCGATGGGGCGGTCATCAACGTTGAGATTAGGCAGATAAAGAGCTGGGTCCTAACTAGCATCATGATCGCCAGACAGGTTATTTTAAGGGGTTGGAGGTCGGCTGGAGTGCCCTCGTTTCATGAGTGGTGCTCGGAGATGGGGAGGGTGGCGGCCTTTGAAGAAGGGTTTTAAAGAAGGCTGGGCAATCTGGGGTTATTTGATAGGAAATGAGGCAGGTATTTGGCCTTTTTGGAAGGCTCTCGGGGAGGGATAGTAGAGAGGGATCTCTAGTTTTAAATGTGTGTGTGCAATTTGATTGTTTTTTGAAAGTACAGTACTGTGCAAAGTTTTAGGCACTTAAGATGTTTCACAAAAACATTTGTCTTAAGATGGTTATTTATATATTCAGCTTTAGTGTGTCAATAGGAAAAATACATTTTAGACTACCATACATTACTCTTGCAAATAGAAAAGATTAGAATAGAAGGACATGACATTCTGCAAGAGATGGCATTGCCCCCACAGAGCCCCCCACTGAACATCGAGTCAGTCTGAGATTACAAGAAGAGACAGAAGCAATTAAGACAGCTTAAATAGATAGAAGAACTGTGGCGAATTCTCCAAGAAGCTTGGCACATCCTATCTGCCAACAACCAGGTGTACCTAGGAGAATTGGGGCTGTTTTAAAGGCAAAGGTGGCCACACCTTTTGATTTAGCTTTTTTTTTTTTTATGTTTACTGGACTTTGTATGATGTTAATTGATGATAAATGAAAACTATTTATGGCATTATTTTTGAAAACATCCTCACTATGCAACATTTTTCACAAGTGCCTAAAACTTTGCACAGTACTGTATACTTCCGCATTTTCTGTTATGTTTATTTAATATTATTTATTTAATTTGTTGAATGGAATCAATGACAATTGTTGATAATAATAATAACAATAATAATCTCATACATTAATTTGTAAAGCTTAATGTACTCAACATTCACTCGCCTTAATTATTTTAATTATTCAAAGTCATTGTGTAAAGTGGGCTGGGTTAACAAAAACAAAATAAAATAAATAAAAATAAAAATTGAATGACTATAGTGGACCAAAAAAAGAACTGAGCCCACAAGGTCACAAACAATGTGAATGCAAAGAGAACAAGGTTCACATTTTGGTCCACTTAAAGGGTCTGAGTTTGGTTCTTTTAAAGAGGACCCAAGTGTGAAAGCACCCTTAATAATTAATTTCAGACTATATTTAGCTAGTTAGTTTATTTAGTTCATAATTTTTTTTTTCTCTGTCAGCAAAAATAGTTCCAAAAGACGGCAAGCATAAATCTTTGCATGTTTCCAAGAAATGAATGGCATAAACAGACAAACGGAGTGATACAAACAGTGCTGTTACACTAAATATCAATACACCTTTAAAAAAAACTTCTGAGATGGTGTTTGGTGTCATTAGTCATGTTTCTATCCAAGTTACGAAGTTAATTTATTCCAACATTGGAATATTGCAAAAAATATTTGCGAATAAAGAAGCGTTTCCATCCCTTGTGTTCAAGAGAATAAAATCATCACTTCTGGGGAAATTTAAACAAAATGTAAGTTGTAGCCACTGGGGAAGCCACTGTGGCTCTTTTGTTCAATATAATAAATTACTAAATTACTGACAAAATGATCTCGCGAACCTCATGTTTGCTTGTAATTGTCTTGGGAGGTAATAGTAGCCAATTATTTTGATGACAGGCTTTGGCTCAGACATTTCAGAATGACCAGAGCAAAATTTAAGATGCAATGCAGTAATATTGATGATATTATGATATCATCAATGATATTGAGTGAATTATGTATTCACATAGCTTGTTGAAACACAGTCTCCTGACTTTTAATGTATAATGTATGAATCTGTATTCCTATAAAAAATTCTATAGGAATTGTAATTTATCATAATTGGCTTCTTATCGAATACAAAAAAAATTATCAACCTCAAGCGAGCAAGTACATTTTTTTTTCTTCTTTTTTTTAATGCACATTTGGGAGATTTTATTTGTATCTTGGGGTTTCTTTCCAGAATTTATGCGATATCCCAAAATATGCGGAAGGAAACCAAACAACCGATGTCAAATCTGGCACATCACAACTTGAATCTCTCTAGTTTGAATATGCAAAATTTAGTCGCGTAATTTATATAGGGAGGATAAATCTCTCTTCTTGCATGCAGATTACATGATATTGTGTTTTCTTTTCTGCAGGAATATTGGACTCCAAACAACCCGATGCAGAACACCATCATACTGCTGATCGAGCAGATTGTGGTGGCTCTTGGTGGAGAATTCAAACTCTACCTGCCTCAGCTCATCCCACATATGCTGCGAGTCTTCATGCACGACAACAGCCCTGGACGCAGTGTCACCATCAAGGTAAAAACACATCCTGACAAGATAAATACACACTCAGACTTGCACTAATTGTTCTAACTATGAACTATGAAAAAATTTAGAAAATATAAGTATATATAGAAATACACAATAAGACTATATATATATATATATATATATATATATATATATATATATATATATATATACACACACACACATACACACACACACATACATACACACACTACCGGTCAAAAGTTTTGAAACACTTATTCTTAGAATTTTTTTCTTCACATTTTAGAATAATAGTAAAGTCATTAAAACTATGGAATAACATAAATGGAACTATGGGAATTATGTTGTGACTAAACAAAATCCAAAATAAATCAAAACTGTGTTATATTTTAGCATCTTCAAAGTAGTCACCCTTTACCTAGAATTTGCAGATATGTACTCTTGACATTTTCTCAACCAACTTCTTGAGGTATCACCCTGGGATGCTTTTTAAACAGTATTGAAGGAGTTCCCATCTATATGCTGGGCACTTATTGGCTGTTTTTCTTTATTATTTGGTCCAAGTCATCAATTTCAAAAACTTTTTTTTTTTTTTTAAACTAAATTTTAGATTTATAATGAAATAAATTAATATGGTGGCACAATTATATTTTTGTCTACAAAACTAATTTCAAACATTTAAGCATACACTTTCAGATCAAAAGATTTTTAAGATCATGGGAAACATTTCGGTCAAGTGTTTCAAAACTTTTGACCGGGTGTGTGTGTGTGTGTGTGTGTGTGTATATATATATATATATATATATATATATATATATATATATATATATATATATATATATATATATATATATATACACACACACACACACACACAGCATATAGATGGGAACTACTCCAATAAGTTGGTTGAGAAAATGCCAAGAGTACATTTCTGCAAAATCTAGACAGTGTAGCCACTTTGAAGATGCTAAAATATAACATAGTTTTGATTTAATAATTCTCATATTTCCATTTCTATTATTCCATATTTGTGATGACTTTACTATTATTCTAAAATGTGATCAAATAAAATAAAGAATAAGTGACCCTAAACTTTTGCACGTATGTATGTACAAAATACAAATACAAAAAAATGCATTATTTAAAAAAAAAAAAAAAAAACATTATTAATGAATGTCAATCTACTAAACATTTAGTCAAATTCTTTACATGATTTTAAATCACTTATAAATATTTACTGAGAAAAGATGCGATAATTAATATAACAGTTTTGTGTGTTTTATGTGCATTTCAAAAAGTGGCTTTAGAAGTTAGTGTATTGTTTTATTTAATTGAATGCAGCCTGTTAAAAAATTATCAGGTGATTTCATATTTTAACAGCACAGATTTTTTGCAAAATGTGGGCCTTGAGACCCTCGTAGTTCTGTTCCATTGTTTTGCTGCGTTTAATTATATTTGAACCCAAGAACACATCCTGTTCAGGCTGTCTGCTCTAGGTAAGTGTGGTTTGGCAAGGCACATTGCCTGTAGTAGCAGCTGAGATGGGCTGGCTGCGGCTTGCAAAAATATACTTTGCATCTAGGTGGCCCTTCAAGCTTGAATTTCTATGGCAATAAGAAAATTTAAAGAAACCAAAATTTACCTATGGGCCAGTCGCAAGGTCAAAAATGCCACTGAAAGTGACCAAAATGCCCAAGATATTTAAAATGTAGGGTCAAAAAAAAAAAAAAAAAAGGTAGTTAATTCCTCTGTTTTTTATTCTTAACATTTGGTATTCTCCTTTAAAGACCTGTTCTTGACCAATCTAGTTACAGAAATCATGCAAATTACGGTTTTGGGAAGGTTCATTCATGCAGTACGTTTGAAATCTCTGCATGTACTTTTTCCACCTTACTATGACTCGCTGTGACGCGAGTGTAATTAGCACACAAGTTAACATGTTAAGCTGACTGCCATATTTAAGATTTTTATGCAGAATGTTTACACAGAATTTGGAGGCTGCACAGAGGAATATTTCGGGTTCGATACAAGTTAAGCACACTTGACAGCTTCTGTGAAAATGTTAATTTTATTAAAAACAAAACATTTTGCCCCTTTTCTTTAACAAAAGCTAAAATTGAGGTTACAGTGAGGCACTTACAATGGAAGTGGAGGGTTTAAAGGCAGAAATGTGAAGCTTATAATTTTATAAAAGCTTCATTCATACACTTACATTCATTTTTCAGTTAAAACGTATGTATTTTTTGAGCTGTAAAGTTAATTAAATCATCATTTTTATGGACATTTTAAGGTTTAGGGTTTACACCGTTATGTCATCATGGCAATGAAGTTGTAAAATTGGATATAGGTTTACACAGAAAAGGTTAGCAAGCAATTTTATAATTTTATCAGAAACGGTGAGTATTTTAACATTTACAGTTTGGCCCCATTCACTTCCATTGTAAGTGCCTCACTGTAACCCAGAATTTTAATTTTTTTTTAAAGAAAAGAAGGGTTGAGTCAAACATTTTTTTTTTTTGGTAATCAACATTATGCCACAAATGCTGTTGATTGAGCTTCTATTGAACATGAACTGCGCAATTCAATATGAACATAGAATTGGGCAGCTGCTAAAAAATTTAGATATCATCGACAATCATTTTGAAATAGGACCATGACTCCCATAATTGAATGGAACTGTTAAGTGCTATGAGACACATCTCTAACTTTAACTGGCCATTGGTTGGTTTCCAGCAAACTTCTTAACCAAATTATTTACAGGTTTTTTTTTTTGTCATTCAACTGCCCAGGTCTGTGGTCATCTGTTAATCACATTAGAAATCGTTGGTGATAGTAAAGGTGATCAAATTCAATTTTATTACATTTAATTATGAAATACAAAACTAAATAAAGAAGCCTTTAGACTGTCACTGAACCGTACTGAACCGTAAATCACACTTATGGTGAGCTCAGTTTGGCAGCAAAAGGAATTATAGTGTCCATTACTAGATTCATATTTTCCAGTTTAGTGAGTAATTTCTTAACTGTGTTTCAAAACAAAACTACAATCACAAGAAGCAGCTCAGTTTTGCTGTAATCAAACACCAAACATTAGTCTCTTTAGGGTACCTGGGAGCCCAAGTTCATGTCTGCAGCGCCTGTTTCAAATTATGTAAATATGTGTTGAGTTTACCTTCAGGCGTCAGGTGATCTCATCACTTATAAACCCTCTCATGCGCCCCTCTGACGTCCACCAAGCCCTCCCTGAAGCCCTCCTGCTCCCTTTTTACAGATTCAGATCATCCGATAACCTAGATTTTATAATCATTTGGATGTTTATCCACTGGCTTCAGGACTCAGGTTGTACATTGGAAATCAAGTGGCGATCCAGCACAGTGCTGAAATTATCATACAAATGTGAATAAAAATGTCCTTATTTAGTATTAAAATAACCATGAACTGAATAGCCTCAGCAACATGCAAACTATTAACATGACATAGTCTGAATGGCAAAATTGACAGTTTGGGATCCTAAATATCTCTTGAGTTTCAGTTGTTTATTGCTCTTTGCAGCCAATAATTCACTGCACATAATAAATGTTGTCAGTACAAACCATGATTGTCCTGGCTGCAAGTAAACCCTTTTTGTGAAAAATCCAAATATTATTTATAATTTGAAACCTAACAAACTTCTTTTTGTGAGGTGGCTTGCTTGAAAAGTGTGCTTGTGGTATATTTCTTTTATATACGTATATGCCACTTGGTTTGATATTTTGGATGATGTACAGTCTCGTCAACTAAAAATATTCATTGATAAAGTTTTTTTTTTTTTTGTCAACGATAATGAAGACAAAACAATAAGACGCATCATGACAATAATCAGATGGTTTTAATTAAAATATACAGTGGACGAAAACATGATGAGAAAAAAAAATGACTCCACAAGATATTAACAATACACTAACAAAATGTTTTAGTTAAAAAAATCCCAAAAGAATTGAGTTACATGCTAGTCAGAATGTGTGACTTGCATTGTAAATACACCATTTCCTTAAAAACGTGCTACATGTAACGCAATATCCTAAACTGTCAAACATGAGGAATTCACGACAGAGTAACTTGTAAAAAGTAGCTAATATTTAAGTATATTCATTATATGCAGTTATTTTAGGACAGTTTTCTCATGTTGTTTAATCTTATACAGTACTATGCAAAAGTTTTGTGAAAAATGTTGCACAGTGAGGATGTCTTCAAAAATAATGCCATAAATAGTTTTCATTTATCAACTAACGTCATACAAAATCCAGTAAACATAAAAAAAAAAAAAAAAAGGCACCTGGGTATGGCTGCACCAGCTGTGTGTAAGTTCTCACTTAAGTTGGGACGTTAAATTCACACTAAGGGCTTAGTAACAACTAATTAGTTTGTAACAAAGTCAGTGCTTAATTTGGTTGCAACACTTGTTTTTAATGCAAGACTTAGCTGGTAGGTGGCAAGCTAGAGTAATGCGTAGTCACATAATATGACGTTTACCTGTATTAATCCAATAAGCAGCCTTCAAAATTGTACACAGAAGTCTTAAGAATCTGTGAATTTCAGTTTGATCTTGTTACGGTTGATGTTCAGACCTTGTTTGCTCACGTAACTGTCAGCTGTAGTAAATTATATCCCCATTGAAAAAGATACGTAATAATAGTAGATTAAATAGTGTATTTAGCCCATGTTTAATAACAATATTCAGGAACTGTATCTAAAATAATGGGCAATGAATAAATGCTAATACAACAGACTGGAATTTTGTTAGATTGGTGTCATGGTGAAGAGCCACTAAGAAGTAAGTTTTGTACACAATGTTGTCTCTTGTAAATGTAAACGAGTGTAAATAGCAACATCATCATATATGTCTAAAGGAATGAAGCCTATCACACAAAACATGAGCTCATTGATGTCTTTAAATCAGTCATAAGTCAGTCACATTTAAATCATGTGGATGTATTTTAAAGCCTACCTTAAAACTCAGTGTCTCTTTGCTTGACATCATGGGAAAATCAAAAGAAATCAGCCAAGACCTCAGAAAAGTCTGGTTCATCCTTGGGAGCAATTTCCAAATACTTGAAGGTACCGCGATCATCTGTACAAACAATAGTACGCAAGTGTAAACCCCACGAGGCCACGCAGCCATCATACCGCTCAGGAAGGAGACGCATTCTGTGTCCTAGAGATGAACATATTTTGGTGTGAAAAGTGCAAATCAATCCCAGAACAACAGCAAAGGATCTTGTGAAGATGCTGGTGGAAACAGGTAGACAAGTATCTATATCCACAGTAAAACGAGTCCTATATCGACATAACCTGAAAGGCTGCTCAGCAAAGAAGAAGCCACTGCTCCAAAACTGCCATAAAAAAGCCAGACTACAGTTTGCAAGTGTACATGGGGACAAAGATCTTACTTTTTGGAGAAATGTCCTCTGTTCTGATTAAAAAAAATTAATAAAAAAAAATGGAACTGTTTGGCCATAATGACCATCAATATGTTTGGAGGAAAAAGGGTGAGGCTTACAAACCGAAGAACACCATCCCAACCGTGAAGCATGGGGGTGGCAGCATCATGTTGTGGGGATGCTTTGCTGCAGGAGGGACTGGTGCACTTCACAAAATAGATGGCATCATGAGGAAGGAAAATTATGTGTATATATTGAAGCAACATTTCAAGACATCAGCCAGGAAGTTAAAGCTCAGTCACAACTGGGTCTTCCAAATGGATAATGACCTCAAGCATACCTCCAAAGTTGTGGCAAAATGGCTTAAGGACAACAAAGTCAAGGTATTGGAGTGGCCATCACAAAGCCCTGACCTCAATCCGATAGAAAATTTGTGGGCAGAACTGAAAAAGCATGTGCGTGCAAGGAGGCCTGCAAACCTGACTCAGTTACACCAGTTCTGTCTGGAGAAATGGGCCAAAATTCCAGCAACTAATTGTGAGAAGCTTGTGGAAGGCTACCCAAAACATTTGTCCCTAGTGAAACAATTTAAAGGCAATGCTACCAAATACTAACAAAGTGTATGTGAACTTCTGACCCACTGGAAATGTGATGAAATAAAAGCTGAAATAAATCATTCTCTCTACCATTATTCTGACATTTCACATTCTTAAAATAAAGTAGTGATCCTAACTGACCTAAGACAGGGAATTTTTTTTCTACGATTAAATGTCAGGAATTCTGAAAAACTGAGTTTAAATGTATTTGGCTAAGGTGTATGTAAACTTCTGACTTCAACTGTATATATATGGTTGTTCCTGGCCAGATTGTGGCCTGTAAAAATATTCATTCACACTTCAAAAGGAAGTAACGATATCAGAGCTGCTCATTCATCAGACGTCTGGAGAAGTTCTCTCAGCCCCTGTAAGACATATGCCAAGACGCTCTGGGACAAAGTCACAGAGTCCACTCCAGATATTCAGCGCCACATCCACATGAGTCCTCTCTTACTGCACGTCTGGAGAGGCCATAACCAGCGTGTGCATAGCTGGGAACAGCGAGGTCAGCTCTTAAACCTGCCAGTTGTTGTGGGAGAGAAAACAAAAGCTCAGTCATTTACGCAAGCTGCTCTGTTGAGGTTTTGATCTTGTGTATTTTTTTAAGTGTTGTCTTTCTTTGTTGTGCTAAACATACAAGTGTTCCATTCACTTGAAAAATTTACTGCAAATAGAAAAAGAGGATGAGCTTGCTAACTAAATTGAGTTTGAATTAATAAAATTATGTCAAGCAGATAAAAAAAAGTCATTTTTTTTTATAACAGTACTTATATGCAGTATTTTTGAATAAGTTTGCCATTCATTCCTAACATTGTCTTCCTTCGGAAGAGTATGCAGAGATGCAGCTTTTCCATAACAAGGAACACCACAACATCTGGGGACCTTAATCAACATCTTAATCTTCTCATTGTTCAAAAGCAAACTACGGTAACAATAGTACCACTTTCAGTGTTGAAGTACCTCAGCCGCTCTCTTTCACCATGACGATTACATATGTTCTCTAGGCGCGGCTATTCAAAGAAACACCACATGCTGACATTTCAGAATAAGTGATTTTTGCAGAATGGAAACTAGGGATGTGCGAAACTAGTCGACTAAACGGTTCTGATGCTGCTAGTCGACACTGGAATTGCTAGTCGGTTAATATTTCCCCCCATTAAACTGATCATCATTTTTACACATTTATGTTTGGCTTTATTTTTTTATTTATTTATTTATTTATTTTTTTATACAGAGGCTGCACTTAAATTAAATTATTATTGTACTTAAATTGTCATATTAATGTTACATATTTTAAATATAATTAATAATACAAATATTATTTAAAAAAGAGAATACCTGGAGCAGATACAAAGTTTCATTTCACGTCAGGCTATGCCCGCTTCTTCCCTCTCTCACTCGCGGCTCGTGCAGAAAAATTTCCTCTCGCTAGACAAGCAAACTGAGCAAAGTAGTTATGAAATCACTTTAGTGGTGGTGTGGGAATCAGATTTCCAAACGTTTGAAAGTCCCTATGGATGTTTTCACATTTGAATCTTCTTTACATCTGTGCATGCTTGTATGTTATTTTTCCGCCGTGCAGGCTTTTTCAAGCGCAGGATAGTCCTGTCTTTCAACAGACCATGTCGGCGTGTTAATTTTGCTCATCAAAAAATCTATGCTTTTGAGTAAGTAGCCTAGAAAATTAATTTTCAATGAGGTGCCGACTGCTTAACGGGTTAAACTTTTCTTTTATGTGTGCACATCATGTTTAGAATACATTAGGTTTATTGTAGGCTACATCACAAGCCTATTTTTTCTATTCAATGGCTATTTTTTTATTTTTCTTTTTTTACATCATAACTGTTGTTGGTTAACGTTCTTGACCGAACCGCTGTCATATTAGATCAATGGCTAATGCACGACTGCATGTCGTGAAATACGCACAACTTTTCAGCTAATTTTTTTCTCTTGTAGATTTGGCTTAGCCTACCTGTTCATTATTTTCAACAATGTCCTGACTGTTTTAATATGTTAAGTAACTTATGTGGTGAATTCCGTTTAAAACAGGCTGGGTTGCTCTATTTTTAATGTTGATTCAGTGAATGTGTCATGTTCTATATTTAATGTACAATGATCATAATGCAAGGCAAGCATGTCGCAGATAATTGCCCCTTTTCAGTGGAATTTAGCTTTGAATTTGGAATAGAGTATTTTAAATGGGTCGCAAACACATTTTTTGGACTGTTTTCTGAAGGTTGGTTTCATTTTAGACTAGTCGACTGGTCGAAATTTCAGTTTAAACATCAGTGAAAGCACATCCCTAGTGTAAACTATAAATGCAGTATGTTTTATAGTAAAAACCTCATCAAAATATCAAGGAAAATTGTATTTCTCATTACATGATCCCTTTACATTATAATAAATATTAGAATAATTTGAATTACATTAAATTAAAAAATAAAAATAATAATTTTGATAATTTCTCAAAAGTGAGAATGCTGATAATTTTGTTTGTATCTCCAACCCCTATAGCTATAGTTGTAGTACAGAGGAGACAAGAAACCACAGGTAGAAGAGGGGAACACATAAAGGAAATGACTTTAGTTGCACTCGAACTTGCAATGCCCGCAGGAGCGCCACGGCTCAATGTTTGCTAACTGCTGTGCCAAATTCATAGGGATTTAACAATTTTGAGCAGAGATGTGC
This sequence comes from Myxocyprinus asiaticus, assembly GCF_019703515.2. Taxonomy (NCBI): domain Eukaryota; kingdom Metazoa; phylum Chordata; class Actinopteri; order Cypriniformes; family Catostomidae; genus Myxocyprinus; species Myxocyprinus asiaticus. Next base: position 5,894,975 of record NC_059376.1, read on the forward strand.
TGTTTTTCTTGAAAGCCACAGCATTACAGTTCTTCATACATTCTTCTCTTTTATGTTTTGTAGCTGCTCATGGCCATCCAGCTGTTTGGAGCAAACCTGGATGATTACCTTCACCTGCTGCTCCCGCCCATAGTTAAACTGTTTGACGCACCCGATGTCCCTTTGCAGGCACGCAAGTCAGTATAAAGAAATTATCTGCTCTCATAAAACTCTTATTAGAAATAGTGTTTCTTATTTTAAAACTTTTTTATTATTATTATAAAGATATCTTCACTGTATCATGGTGATGTACACATGCAAGCTGTAAAACTCTCTGATATGTGGATAATTCTATACTACTCTTCAAAAAGAGGTTTCTACAGTATATAGTATACTACTCTTTGAAGAATGAATTTATAGTATGATATTATCTAAAGAGTTTCTATACATTCTATACTGGATACCACTCTTTAAAAGAGAAGTTTTTTTAAACAGCATTTGCTTTGCATCTGCAGTAAAAAAAAGTTAACGTAAAAACACCATTTGCAACACATTTTACTTCTGTATTGTCAGTGAAATAAGACATTCAATTAGGAAAAATATAGGCCAGGCTTTGATTTTGTTATTTGGGAATAGTTTTAATTGTTTTGTTATTGGTTAATATAATACAGTACCATTTGTGGTGTAAGTGATGTCAGCGAAAAGGAAAGTTGAGGTGGAGCAAGTAATTACATTTTGATAAGAGATTATGAAGAACATTTTTTTAACAATTTGAATAACATGCACTCATAAATCATGCACATTAAGACCAGTTTTATGTATTAGAAAGCAAACAGGGTCAATTTTGATTGTATGTTGACTTTAAGAGGGATCACATGTTGCTGTAGGTAGTAAAAGTATTTTGACAGTGGTGGTGAGGACAGACATGAATCAGGTAAGCACATTAACAACAGTGGGTTTGGCCAGCTGGTGCTCCATCATTATTCTCAGAGAAACCATTTTTACAGACTAGAATCTGCATTTGATCTCTACTGTTTTACTAAGAGAGTGGTGAGCAGAGTTAAAAACATTTTTAAGAGAAGGTAGACAAGGATTGTATTTTATTAAAGTGCTTAATTATGTTGCCCGTAATCGCTGTGCAGATGTGTTGCAGAAGAGTTCTGTATCTTTTGATTTCTTTGCAGAACTTCGAGACCCCAATTTTAGAAGATTATAAAGTATTGGAAAGTTTCTTAGCTGGTGCAAATTTTGTTTATAAACCAGAAAGAAATTATATTTCTTCATCAGTTTACCTAATTAATAATGGCATCTTTATATTAAACATACTGTGTGTATCAGTTCAAGGATGGGCGAGGAGGAGGCGGGAACCAGCTGAACAGTAAATGATAACGTTAATGATATAAATGAACTTAAAACAACATAAAACTTAAGGAAACAGACACACTTGCAACTCGGCCACGTGCTCTCTCCCGAACAGGCATCTATGGCTGCCCCTTATCTCGCTCTCCTGCTGATCAGCTGATTCAGCGCCGGCCGTGCTCCATCACGGCCCGGCCACGCCCTCCTCCTCGTCACACTGTGTAATTAGTGGTGCTTACTAAGGCAAGCTTACTAAGGCTGTTGCTGTTGCTCATACTTAAACATAGTGATTTAAACAAACCCATGACATTGTATCCTAACCCTCTTCTATATAAATCTGAGTTTTAATCCTAACCAACTGCGACAAGTGTTGGGCAACAGGACATTATGTTGATAATTTGTTTTCTATTTTTGCAATGTCACTATGGATAGCCCCGCCCACCATGAAATCTCATTGGTCTAAAATCCAGCTCCACATAACTGTAAATTGGCAAGTTGTGCTTGGGCCAGGTAAAAACTATTATTTGAATGCATAACAAATAATAATTGTGGAATAATGCACAAAACTGAGTTGCCTGGTGTTTCTTTGGGGACATCTTTCAGTTGATATATTTATATAATTTGACAAAATGTTTGTTTTCTCTTTCTGGCCCTCAGGGTTGCCTTAGAGACTTTAGATCGCTTGACAGAGTCTTTAGATTTCACGGATTATGCCTCCAGAATTATTCACCCCATCGTACGCACCCTCGACGTCACTCCAGAGCTGCGCAACACCTCCATGGACACACTGTCCTCGCTGGTGTTTCAGCTCGGCAAAAAGGTATTTTCAAAAACCCAATTCAATGCTTGTAATACTGTCTGAGAGTGGAGATGTTCTAGTACAAATTTTACACGTGCCCTTGTGTTCACTTTCAGAGCTTTTGAGAGCATTGGTTTTTTATGCTGTCATAATGTCGTCATCTTGTGGGGAAAAAACTATTTATTGCATGATTCCCCGAAAGTAACTTTATGTTCTGAAGCAGCCATTTAATGATTTCCCTGTGTCTCGCTAAGTGCACAAAGAGGCTTTCAATCAGAGAGAGGGCTGAGGTCATTGCTTCAACGGTTCCTTCTGAAACCTTCCTAAAATTACCAGGCAACATGTGGCCATCAAGTTCTGCTGCTTTTGATCACTGCCGCCCACAAGCCACAGTTTCCTCTGTTAGAAGAGGAACACGTTGTTATTTGTGTACTGGCAGTTAGAGAGGCTATAGTCACATGGAGCTCCAGTACACATCTGTTTGTGTGTGCACATGCATTCACTTACAATGCTCAAAAACATTATTTTAAACTGTAAAAAAAAAAAAAAAAAAAAAAAAGTCACTCCAGTATGCATAATGTTAAATCTATCGGTACTTTGTAACCAAGTTGAATTTTTTTTTTTTTTTTTTTAAAACACTACCTTTCTGCAGTGTCAGTAGTAATGATACTAATATATATATATATATATATATATATATATATATATAATGATGTAAGTAATTCTACAGTTTTGGTAGTACTGATACACATATATAAAAAATAAACAATACCTGTCTTTCTACAGTATCGTTTTTACAGAGTACTGATAATAAAATAAAAATGGGTAACACTTTACAATAAGTTTCCATTTGCCAACATTAGTTAACTACATAAGTTAATATGATCTAACAATGAACAGTACTTATACAGTGTTTGTTAATTTTGGTTAAAGGTGCAATATGTAATATATTTACTGTACTAAAGCATAAAATTATCATATGTTGTCAGAGATTTAGGAACATGCTAAGTTGAATTACTGGCTTCTCCGAAAACAATGCTACAGCCAGTATATTCTACTTTGAAATGTCTGTTCTGGGCCGGAATTTCTGATTGTGTTTTGGCCTGTGTGATCCTGCCCACTGCCCATTTCCCAATAGTATTTCGACACCCCGGGTTGCCAGATTTGAAACAAGTTAGTGGGCAAACAACAGTGTGCTGCAGCCATGGAAGCCAGCAATACATCTAGCTAACATTGACAGAGTTATAAAAAATCCACATGAGCTTGTTTATAATTTGCAAACAATAAAAACAATGCAAATGTATACATTAGCTGATCAACTTAGTGTAAGGCTCGTTGCTTGCCATTGTCAGTTTGCCCGTTCCTGTTGCGTGTCCTCAACCTGGCAACCCGCGTGAGCTTTGAGTCTGGAGGGGGCAGGGGAGACAACTCTCTCCAATATTTTGAATTTGGACTGCAGTACCTGTTTTAAATGCTTGATGTCAATGTTACATATTGCTCCTTTAATGTTAATTTAAACATAGCACCAAAGACAAATACTAATATATAATTTATAGAATCGAGTACTGAATATACTATGTACTAATATTAAAAAAAGAAACAGGATCAGTCTTTCTACAGTATCAGTAGTACAGAGCGCCAATACTAATATTTATTTATTTATTTTATTTTTTTTACAATATCAGTCTTTCCACAGTATCTAAATAGGCGTACCGATATAAATATATAAAAAAAGATTTAATGATATCTGTTTTTCTACAGTATCGGTAATACCAAAGACCAATACGTATAAAAAAAACTAGCAATATCGGTCTTTTTTTTTTTTTTTTTACAGTATCTGTAATATAGAGTACTGATATATATGTATATATATATATATATATATATATTTTTTTTTTTTTTACAATATCAGTCTTTCTGCATTAATTTTTTTCTACAGTATTGGTAGTACTAAAGAGCAATACAAAAATAAAAATAATAAAAAAACTCAATTTGGTTTTAATGCTAAATTTGACATTGACACTTTCCTCAAGAAACTTGACATCTTCTCGCTGCAATGCAACAAAGGAAATAATACACAAATAAAAAAATATCCAACAAAAAGCAGCAACACTTTATTAGGCTCTTAATGATTTAAGTCATCTCTTGAGAATATTTGAATATCTGAAGGTAAACATGGCCTGTTTTTTTTCCCTAATAGCTAACATCATTCTAACATAATTTTATGAAGGGTTATGATGTATAGATCAATAAACCCACATGTCACATAATTGTTGGTGCATGACACACTTTTTTAACTGTTTTCCTCATCAGTGGTGGTTAGAATGTCGGGCTCTCTAGCCGTTTTAGATGTTTGACTTCCTCCATAGTGCTTTAAGGTAAAAAGAATTCAAATGACTCAAATAAGTTTTATGGTTTGTGCCCCAATATTGAGAGAAATCGGATAGAGCAGCGCAAGTGATCCCGCTCTGTGCTCTCCTGTCTCTGGAGCACAAACGAGAAGCCTTCTGGACTCGCTCGCACTTGCATGCTCCTGAGCTAACGCATGCAATAGATGTGAAACCGCTCTTCCTTCCTCCACCATTTCTCCAACAGAATGTAACGTGAATAGAATAAGGTGCACATTTCTTGCCATGTGTGCCAGTTGTAAAATTTGTACCGGTTTGTTGTGTCTACCAGTATTTCGCCCACCCCTACATACATTGCAAATCCACAATGACTTTTGAGTTGTCCCAAGCAGGGCTCGAATCAGTAGTCTTTGGATCTCCAGTCCAGCACACAATCTACTGGATCATGCTGCCACGCGGTTGAAAGCAACCTAAGTGACTTACAAGCTGAGATTCAGCACAGCCAAAGAACAGCGCTCACCATGATCAACTTTGTATTTATGTCACTTTCCAACAAAGACATCTGAAGCCATTTTTTTGTAGGAGGACTAACTTAAAAAAAAAGTCACAATCAAACATCATGGCCACTGTAATAGGCACAGTTTTCATTTAAGGGGAAACTTCAGCAACAAAAGAGCACTATCAGAGTAAGTAAAATTTTTATTTTTAGACCAAACAGTTCAAAAGTTGTATGCAGCAGTTAAGTGAATTTAACTGTGTGGGGATCGAACCCACAACCTTTGGACATAAAGTCCAGAACTTTACACACTGTGCCACCAAGTTGACACATCTCGGCCATGACAAAGAGACATGCAGAGTTTAGAGTCAGCACAGAAGTGTGTGGTATCTTTTGAACTATAGGTGGCACTGTCTCAACTGTACAGGTGTCCTCAGGACATAATGTCGATGATACACACCAATTTTCTTTTAAATTTGACAATGCATTCAAAAGATGTAAGTTTTCAATCAAATAAATATGCCAGTGAGGCGGTATGACCAATATGGGAATGATTTTAGGACATACGAGTCAAAAGTTATGGGGAAAAATTGCCATTTTCATATTTCTTGACCCATAGGTGGCGCTGTCACCAAACTTTGCATGCACCCTCAGATCTTGGTGTTGATGAAGCATACAAAGTTTCATTCTGATTGGGCAGTGCTGCCAAGCCTTTCTTCCTGTTTCATGTTGACCTTGTTAACTTTGTGTTTGTGTAACTTTTCAACAAAGTCGAATAGCTTAATTTTTTATTATTTTGTGCGGCTCAGTCTGGAGATTGTTTTAGAAATTTGTGTAAATCAGGCAAAGTTTCTAGGAGCAGCAGTGAAAAAAACTATACAGGTCATAATCTAAGATGGCAGCCACTGTAATGGGCAGAGTTTTAATGAAAGGGGTCCATTTCATTCATCAGGAAGAAGGTAATCAGATGCAAAAAGATTTTTTTTTTTTTTCTTGACCAAACGATTAAACATTAAGCACAAAATAATGTTTTTTTTTTTTTTGAAGAATTTGTCCTAGAACCCACCAAATTTTGTCTTGGGGCTGTTCATGCCAATCGCTATCAATGAACCAAACTTCCTAATTTTCCTATGTACATAGGTTGCCATAGACTCTCATTGGTGAGTAAGACAAAATCAAGTCAAATTTATTTGTATAGCGCTTTTCACAACAGGCGTTGTTTCAAAGCAGCTGCACATGAAATTATGCTATAACAGAAAATGATTGAATATAATGCCAATATTAGTTATTTATGTTTAGAACTATTAGTGGTTTAAATTAGTAAACTATTGTGGGTCAATGGTTAAACTAAAAGTTTTAGTTTTAAAGTCCTTGATGTCATCCCAAATTAACTGAGGAAATACCCATAGATGCATTGTCCTTTGAAGGCCAAAATCAAAAGATAGAAGGAAGGGACAGAAGAATGAAGAAGAATAATTATAAGAAAACTAATGGATACAGTAGATACCACAGCCCCTTTGGCTAATTTTAATTATAGACCTGCTTCTCAGTCAAACTCTGACAGAATTGAATCAGTATTAATTAAGCAATATCACACGAGTAAGAATGTCTTTATGGATGTGATTTGGCCATTGGCACAAGGCTGCAAAAATTACATAATTGAGAAATACTTGAAGATTTCATGCAATTTTTTTTTAAATAAATATGATATTTATATTTAACTGCTTCAGTAATGGAGTGCCTTGAATAGCATATTGGTTTTTGCTGTGGTATGGAAATAGCTGGTGAGAATTAGTGCTCTCTGTATCTTGTTCTTCCACAGTACCAGATCTTCATCCCCATGGTGAATAAAGTGATGTTGAAGCACCGCATCAACCACCAGCGCTACGATGTGCTCATCTGTCGAATTGTGAAGGTCAGTGTCCCACCCTCTTCAGGCCTGTGCACAGAATGTTCCTTTACAAAAAAAAAAAAAAAAACATATTTTTCCCCACAAAGTAGGTCTCTGATGACTTTTCAGTCCCGCCACAGGGTCTCATCTGAAACAGACCTTCTCTTGTTTTCTGGTGGAGAAGCCTGCCTCCGTTTCCTGGAGCTGGCCCCCTGTGTGATCCACCACTCATTTTTTGCTAGTGAACCCAGACTTCCTGTTTTAACGTGTGGCCCCTTGCCATCCAAAAACAATTTGCCTGTCTCGTTGCCATGCATCATATTTCCTACCGACATAGATTCGCCAACACATGATGCTGGCTGTACAGTCTTTTTCAGCTCTTTTAGGAACAAAAGCTAAATTTTATTTATATAATTTTTGGGTCATTTTTGCCAATGGAACTATTTGGATCTTTCCATGAATAGAAAACAAATTGGTGTCCTAACTTTTTAAATAGTATAAAGGTTAATGTGTTTTAGTGATAATACTATTTTTTTTTATAGTATTATATAATACCCACATCCCCCCTTAAAATGGTGATTGATCTTGACTGTTTCCGCTATTAAAAATCTTAGTCATTCTGCTACATTTTAGAATTGAATTTAACTTTTGTATTTTATTTTTTTATTTAATTGATTTTTAATTACTTAAAATATAATATTTAGTTGTGTCCCACATTTTGCACACAAATTTTACTTTGTTGCCCATACTAGTGTATTTTCCCAATCATTTTTGGAACTATGGAACCAAATGAACTGTTTTGTAGATAGATGGCACCTTCCACAAAGTAAAAATTGGTGTCTCATTAGGTTTCTTAAAGCAATAAAGATATGCTTGACTGTTTTTGATCATTGAAATTCTGCAATAGAGTAAGAATTATAATAAAATTTGAATAATTTTTAATTGATATTCAGTCCAAGGTATGAAATCTGTTTTGATAATTAACACATTTTATATACCAAACATTTAACATTTAGCTCACATTTTGCATTTTGTGTTGCTTCATGATGTTTTGCCTTTTTAAAAAAGTAACATTGCATAATGTAATATAATAAAATAATAATCTCATTCCATATTCTAATTTTTACTGCATTCAACACTCAATCAATTCAACCCTGTTACCAAAGTTATTGTAAGATTTTTATTATAAATCATTTTTCTTTGTTTTATGAGAAAAATGAGTTCAGCAATAACTATAAACCAACATTTGGTCTCAGATTCTTTAGTCTTATTGAGTGAGAGCTTAATTTAAGCTAAATCTGCAACCCAGTTACTTGCAACCTGTTACCCATTCTATTTTTTAGTTTTTCGTTTTTTATAAATTGTATTTTGTTTTGAAATTAATGTTTATTACACAAATCAGGGTTTTAAACTGTTTGCAGACATGTCTAAAAATGTGTTAACAGCATTGTGATAATTGCAGACCTCATTAAATAAATGCATGAAAAATATGGACAAAAAATATTTTCTGATTGTTAAGCACCTCCTTTCACGACCCTTAGTTAAAAAAAAAAAGCCTTATTTTTTACCCTTATGTCTGGAAAGTGGCAGTTGTTGAAAGTTTCTGAATGTTTTTGGTAGCCTTTTTTATTGCTACTTTAAAGCGCACACAGGTTTTAAGTTGAGCACAGATGTAGGTTGGTGCATTTGTTGGCTTGTGTTTCTAACCTTCCTGTCTGTCTGTCTTCTCAGGGCTATAATCTAGCAGAAGAGGAAGAAGACCCTCTAATATTTCAGCACAGACAATTACGCGGTAATCAAAGTGACACTTTGGTTAGCGGCCCGGTCGAATCGGGGCCGATGAAGAAATTACACGTCAGCACAACTGCACTTCAGAAGGTCTGTATATTGACGTGTCACCTTCAAACCTCACATATTGGAACATTTGTCTCTGTTTTTCTGGTTCACATTTGCACTCAAATATTTAATCACGCCAAACTTTCTATTAATATCAGACATCCACATGAAAATAACTTAGCTTTGGCTCAATCATTGGAAATCTGAATATAAATCCTAGTTTATGATGTCTTCAACCAGAACATATTTTTTGAAGTGGTGTTGTGTGTGGTTGAATGAGCTCTCATTTATTAGATCTTGAAATGATGAAATTGAATCAAGCTGTCCTTAATGCATGTTGAGCACCTTACACCTTACCATGATACGTTGTTTTATAGCACTGCGTTGTGCTTTTGCAGTCCCTTTCTGGTTACTTCGCTCCATTTAAATGGATATTATGGATTATTTTCAAGATAACGAGAGTGTACTGTATTGGTGGTGTGCTGTTGATACCAAATAACATTTTGCTTGTAAAAATGAATGGGAAACTGTTTACATTAGGGTGAAGGAAAAATTCTGGCAGTTCATCACATGTCTAATGCCTCTGAAAATATTAATTTTAAATGTTTATGAGTTGTGAAAAGTCAATTTTCCTGAGTTCTAATGGCAATTTTCTGAATCACTGTACAGTTAGTGAGGAAATTCAATTGCAAATTAATTTAAGGAATAAATTAAACAAAGAAAGATGCAATCCAAATCTTAGTATATTTCATGTAACATGAGTGTCTGCAGTCAATCCCCCCCCCCCCACTTTTCAGGAGTTATTTTCCAGACAATAGAAATCAATGGGGATGGACAATGTCGAGCTCCAAAAAGGACATAAAGGTAGTTTATAGTCTATGACATGCAAGCTTTACCTGTATGTCCATACAATATTTTTGTGTGAGGAACCAACCTAAATTTTTTGTCATTGTTCACTGAAAGTCTTCTCTGGTGTAGCTATCAAATCTCATTTGTACTTGCACATATTAAAACTGGGGTTTTTGGTTACACTGCAAAAACAACAACAACAACAACTTTTTTATTTTTAGTATTTTGTTCTTGTTTTTCAGGAAAACTATCTAAACATACTTAAAACAAGATACATTTACTCGAAGTAAAATTATATGATATTTTGTCTTGTTTTCAGAGAAATCTAACAAAATTGTATCATGTTTATGCTTATAACAAGAAAAAGTTTGCCAACTTGATGCAAAGGGAAAACTATTTTTTTTCTTACCCCATTGTTTTCTTGTTTTAAGCATACAGTAAACCCCACTAAAAAAGGTAACTTAAGAACAAGAGAAGAGTAGAAAAGACTTAATGTTATTTGTCTTATGTTAATATCTCATTCTTGTTTGAAGGATGTATAAATATATTTTTTACAAGAAAAGACAAAAATACTCCGTAAGAACATGATTGTTTCTGTAGTGTATAAAACATGTGATAACCAATGGCATTTGGTGTTGTTATTAATGTGATAACCAATGGCGTTTGGTGGTGTTATTAATGTGATAACCAATGGTGTTTGGTGTTATTGTTAATGTCAAACCTAGTGTTGTGCATCTTTATGTGCCACATGTGAACTGGTAGAGTGCAAGATTTTCAGAAAATGACTTAAATTTCAGTCTGTTTCTCAGACTGAGTTATCATATGGCTTCAGAAGACTTGGTAAATAGCACACAAGTAATAAGAACTACTTAAATGGTACTTCATTATGATTTAAAATATATATATATATATATATATATATATATATATATATATATATATATTTTTTTTTTTATTTTATTTTATTTTATTTTAATTGTTTTTTTTTTTTTTTTTTTTTTTTTTTTTTTTGGAGCTCGACAGCATCCGGCCCCATTCATTGCATTGCTTGGACAAGTTATTTTAAACATCTCTTTTTGTCTTTAACGGAAGAAAAGAAGTCATACAGATTTGGAAGGACATGAGGGTGAATAAACGTAACAGAACTCTGGTTCATTACACTGGCCCATTTCTTGTGTGTGCAGGCGTGGGGAGCAGCCAGGAAGGTGTCCAAAGATGATTGGCTGGAGTGGTTGAGACGCCTCAGCGTTGTCTTGCTGAAGGAATCGTCCTCACCTGCCCTGCGCTCTTGCTGGTCTCTGGCCCAGACATATATACCACTCGCTAGGTAAACTTTCCTACCCTCTATCTCGTCTCCTCTGTTTAAGAGTTATTTCAGAAATTCAGTTGACTGACCACAGCAGCCTTGATTCTGGAAGCTCTGGCAAGTAGATTTCTCCCTAGTCATTTCAAAAAATTCTTCAATTACAAGTTAGCCACGAACCAAACAAACCAGTCTTGAGGTAAATAACAACAACATAGACTTTGAAGCACAAAAATAAATTGCTTGAAAATGTATAGTATGTAGATTTTATGGTCAGACTCTAATTCCGTCCAAAAGTGATGATTACAGACTGTGTCACGGAAATAACAGCACAGATGTACAAATCACCTATTGATAATTCCATGTAAAACCAACACAATTTCAGAAACTTCCATGGCTATAAGAAAGATAAACAAATGATAATGAAAGCCAAAATATTAAAAGCCATCAATCATGTTCGGCAACCTATGGCACATGTAACGATTGGCACCTAGAGTGTTTATCACTGTCACGTGAGGAACAGCAAAAGAAAGGAGTATGTATAATTTACTGAATACATATATGAAGTCCCTCGCACCTCACTTCACTTCATTTTTATTGTCACACAAGTACAATAGTGGGTGAAAGTCTTGGGTGCAGTTCCGAGCAACATAGCAGTTGTCATGACTGATGAGTGATGAGACCTATACCAGTTACAATAAACAGATTTACACATCACAATTTACATATCTAATATACACAATTACACACAACACAATATACAAATAATAATATACAATATACACTATACAATACACACAATATAGAATACACGTTATTTAATAAAAATAAAAAAAAAGATAGTATATATAAAATATACAGTAGGCTGTATTGACATTCAGGCTGTCAGTTGATAGTCAGTTGCCAGTGTGGTGTTAAGAGAGAATATAATTTAAGACAGTCCAGTGTGAGATAATAAGATTAATAAAGTGCAGTGCTGATCCAGTCAGGATGCTCTCTACAGTGCTGGTGTAGAACCGTGTGAGGATGTGGCGGTTCATTCCAAATTTCCTCAGCCATCTCAGAAAGAAGAGGTGCTGATGAGCCTTCTTTACAACGGCCTCAGTGTGGACGGACCATGTGAGTTCCTCAGTGATGTGGACACTGAGGAACTTGAAGCTGCTGACTCTCTCCACCGGTGCTGCATTGATGGTGATGGGACTGTGTTCTCTGTCTTTTCTCCTGAAGTCCACCACAAGCTCCTTTGTCTTGCTGACGTTGAGGGAGAGGTTGTGCTCCTGACACCAGCGTGCGGTTGTTGCGGTAAGCAAACTGCAATGGGTCCAGTGATGGAGGCAGCACAGAGCAGATGTAATCTCTGATTAGTCTCTCAAAGCATTTGCTGATGATGGGGGTCAGAGCACCAGGACGCCAGTCATTTAAGCAAGTGATTTTGGATTGCTTTGGTACAGGCACAATGGTGGACGTTTTAAAGCATGTGGGGACCACAGACAAGGAGAGGGAAAGGTTGAAAATGTCTGTAAAAACACCAGCCAGTTGGTTTGTGCACGCTCTGATGACGCGGCCTGGAATGCCGTCTGGACCCCCGGCTTTACGGATATTCACCCGTCGGAAGGATCGGGTTACATCCGCTACAGAGACGGAGAGTGAACTAACCTCTGTAGCTTCGTCCGCGAGAGCTCTCTCTGCGAGGGCGGTGTTATTTCCCTCGAAATGAGCATAAAAAGTATTTAGCTCATCCGGGAGAGAGGCAGTGGTGTTCATGGCTGAGTTTTTATTCCCTTTAAAGTCCGTGATGATATTAATTCCCTGCCACATGCTTCTAGAGTTGGTGTTAAACTGTCCTTCAATCTTGTCCCTGTACTGGCGTTTGGCTGCTCTGATAGTTTTGCGGAGTGCATAACTGGCTTGTTTATGCTCATACCAACCTACTTGAAAACTATTCGCTCATCACAACCACTGATATCGCAGCACATCAATTCAGGCAGCGCTTCACTTTCGGTGAGTCATGCAATTAAACGCTTCTGCTTTGTGTCAGCTTCTTTTTCTTTGAGAGCTGTGGACCGTTGGTTTAGTGATAGGGAATGACCCCTATGCTTTCTTGACTCCTGAGTTGCGGTCAGCCAATGAGATTGGAACTGGCTGATTTCACCAGTTCTACACATCATAACATAGAAGGCAGAGACTACTGCAAGTTTGGAGGCTCTGTTAGGGTATTCAGGATAACTACATTTCAACTGCGTCTCAAATGCTAGATTTTTTTAAATTTTTTTTACTGAATTTAAGTGTGTAGAAGTCTTACAACAATCTGTTATCTACTAAACAACTTATTCCTCTTTGTTGTCTCTTGTCTGTAGGGATCTTTTTAATGCAGCGTTCCTGTCGTGCTGGTCAGAGCTAAGTGAAGACCAGCAGGATGAGCTGATCCGCAGCATTGAGCTCGCTCTGACATCACAGGACATTGCTGAGGTCACACAGACGCTGCTCAACCTCGCAGAGTTCATGGAGCATAGTGACAAGGTCAGTAAGGGACTCTATAGTCTCGTGTAGCGAGACTTTTGATTATCAGCATAAAGTCTGGTCCACATTGCAGCTTATTCTGTTGTACATTACTTTTAAGAGCAGGGAAATAAAAAGTCGCACATAACACTGAGTTCATGGTGGAATATACAGGTGTGCTTAAAGATTTCTTATTTATGTGATACTTAAAAGAATATTCAGTCATTTTTAATTGTATAGCGCTTTTCACAACACACACCTTTTCAAAGCAGCTTTACAGAAAATTATGCTGTAACAGAAAAAGAAGATGTGATGTGTGGGAGCTGGATCTGACAGGCTCTGGATGAGACAGGGAAACAAAGATAATAATATAAGCATAGATGGACTTCAGTTTAAAGCAGAAGTATAGAAAATGAGTGTTTCATGTTCCAGCAGACCTGACTAATACAGAATAACTATGAGTTTAGGGATAAATTAGATGTATGCTTAGTTCACAAAAAATGAAAATTCATTCATCATGTTCTCACTCTTATGCCATCTCAGATGTGTATGACTTCTTTCTTTTGCAGAACACAAACATTTTTTTTTTTAGAAAAATATTTCCGCCCTGTTGGTCCATACAATGCAAATGAATGGTTACTAAAACTTTGAAACTCCACAAGGTATCATTAATGTAATCCATAAGACTGCAGTGGTTTGATGCATTTTTTTTGGAAGTGATCTAATCAGTTTTGGGTGAGAACAGACCAAAATGTAAATGTTTTTTCACTGTACATCTAGGCACAATCATGATTTCAGGCTCTAATACACTTCCTAGTGCTTGACGCATGCACAGAATGCTAGATGGTGCTAGGAAGTGTAATCAAGCTTAAAATCATGATTGCCACGGAGAATGCTGATGTCAGGATTTATAGTGAAAAAGGAGTTATATTTTGGTCTGTTCTCACTTAAAATTGTTTGGATTGCTTCAGAAGACTTTGATTGAACCACCGGAGTCTTTTGGATTACTTTAACACTGCCTTTATGTGATTTTGGAGCTTCAAAGTTTTGGTCACCATTAATTTGCATTGCATGGACCTACAGAGCTGAAGTATTCTTCTAAAAATGTTTGTTTGTGTTTTGCAGAAAAAAGAAAGTCATACACATCTGGGATGGCATGAGGGTGAGTAAATGATGAGAATTTTCACTTTTGGGAGAACTATTACTTTAATGCCTCAGTCAAAACTAGGGATGTGCACAGTTACCATTTTAACATTTGATTAACCACGAGGTTTCATGAACGTTTAATCGGTTTTTCGTCAGGAGGCGGGACGTGGGAATAAAGGATGTTTATTGTAATGTATTTTCCTTAAACACTACTCCAAACAGCAGCAAATAAAGTGCACAGTGAGCTGTGAGGTTAAATAGCTCAATACATACATCGTCAAATGATGAAATCTCGCATTAAAGTCAAACAAAAATAATCAAACATCGCCTGTATCGCCTGTATATGTGCTCTGCATGGGCAGCTGCGTGAGGGAGTGAACGCAAGTATTTTAATGTGTGTGGAGTTACACTGCTGCGGTTGAATAGCCTCTTTGGGGTGCTTGGATATTTAAATGGTTTAAAATCAAATTAACTGAACTTGTCTAATTATTGTACTAAATATGTACACCAGAGCAAAAAAGAAAAAACGGTCGTACCGCCGCTCCCTATACACACATTACGCAGTCTGCGTAGGGCACCAACTCCCAAGGGGGGCACCATCTTACCCTAGGGGCATAGGTGTATAACGGACCGGGCCAGTGCCCAGGGGCCCTTGACTAACAGGGGCCCGGGGGGCGCTGGGCTGCAAGGTCTGGCAGCCCGTCAACTTTGAAAACAAATGTTTATATATGCTTGAATATGTGGCCCCCACAACTGTCAGCTTATACAAGGCCCCCTCAGTAGGGCCCTGTGAATATGAGGGCCCCAGCCCACTTATAGGACCCTTTTGCCTTCCTGTTTCTACCAAAAAAAAAATTATTTAGGCTTTATAAGGTTAAGCTTTATGCTTTGTATAAAAAGTGCTGTCAAACAAAAACATTTATTATACTATTCATTGCTATAACTGCATTTCTCCCCAATATTAGGTGGTTGGGGAAAAAGAAGATATTTATATTTTATTTTGTGTGGTACAAAAGTACTGACCTAGAAATGTAAAGATTGTTGAGACAAACTACAATGTTGGTTTGACAAAACCTTGTCTGAAAGTTTAAAGTAGTTTTAAATGCTTGAAGTTAGAATTTTTGCAGGTCTTACAGTGAAAGAAAGAAAGAGAGCATCTTAAAGCAGATTAAAAGGCTTGTAAGTTTTGACCGCTGAAGTCTGAAATCATGAACTCTTGAAAAATGAAAAACAGACTCTTTGATCATTTAAAAATTCTGTTAATATAATCTACTCTTAGGTGTAAGTCTGTGGGCATACATGATGCCTTCACAGGACTTTTCAATGGGAGAATAATAATGGTAGCCAAGCTGTAGTGTCATTGCAAACAGAATTTACAAGAAAATGACCAAATGATCACTATTTTTGAGCCCCACACCTTTCAGCCCTTCGAAGATGTCACAATGGAGGGTGAAGTCTTTAAACGAAATAGGTAATAGGGATGATCATTTCTGAATGGAATGCTCCCCATCTTTTAGATGAGTTAGAAAATATATAGCAGCGCATGCCAGAACTGCCTGAACTCTTTGCCAGGTTTCACCAAACCCATATGTACATGCTGTAGGAGTCTATTTATTAAATTCTTTATATTTAAAGTGTTTGATAAAGTTAAAATATGTCAATGTATTATTGCCCCTTTAAATATACGCATGTTTACACATTTATTACACATTTTGTTACATTCTTATTTTTTGTATGCATAATTTGTAGTATTTACAAGTATTAACATTGAGTTTACATTATGTATAACAAACGTTAAAATGGTATTGTCTCTTTAAGAACAGGTTTTGATAGAGCGGTTTCTTTACTACGACCGTGCTGTATGTTTGAGTTAATCTGACTGTAAAAAACAGAATGGGTATTAAAAAGAGACTTAAATCAATGAAACTTTACTGCGTGGATCTCAACTTTGAAAGATAATTGACTGAGGCCCTAAACGAAAACTGGCCCAGGGGCGTTTGCTAGTCATAATCCACCCCTGCCTAGGGAGGCACCAGAAACTCCACCGGCTGCCCTTACAGCTTAACGTTATATGTTATTCAAGGACCTGGTAGCAGTCGCAGAACACAGACTATCGCCTCACGCTCACGCTTTCACCTCGTGCTCCACACCTTGCAATCCACCTACCACCGACCCCCCCCCCCCATCGAAATAGTCCTGCTGCTTAGATTTGTCCTTCTCTCTAGGAAAAAAAAAAATGAAATCTGAAACTGCAAGTGAGATATAATGACCTAAATCATTTCCAGTTGCATTTCTCTATAGCATAAAGCAAGGCCAATGATGTTAATTTATTTTATTGCTACTTTACAGCATGATTAAGCCTGAAAGGGAGCGTTACAGTTTTCTGCTGTGCTCTGGAACGATCATATTTATTTCCATATTTTGTATGATCTCATTGTGTTGAGGAATAAGTCTGGATGAATGGTCCATTTGTTCTGTGTTATTCCAGCACAACAAATGCAGCTCACACCCTAGTGATGACATAACAAATGGGCAGTAAGGTTTGAGAGCTGTGAAGTGAAGAGTTTACTCAGCGAGGGGCTGTTATATAAGCTTTTCTAACCATCAGCCATTTATTGGACTGGATTTCTGCTCTGTTCTGGTCTGTCTAATGCGATTTTGTTTCTCTTTTATACCTAAAGTCTTTCTTTTCTGTGTTATGTTTTCTTTCAGGGCCCGCTTCCCTTGAGAGATGACAATGGGATTGTTCTGTTGGGGGAGAGAGCTGCTAAATGTCGGGCCTACGCCAAGGCCTTGCATTACAAGGAACTGGAGTTCCAGAAGGGCCCGTCACCTCTTATTTTAGAGTCTCTGATCAGGTAAGAAGCAGAAAATTGTTTAGTTAGTTTGTGTTACACCTTAAATATAAACATCATCACTTATCTTAAGGCAAAAGCAGAAGGTAATGGGAACACTAGTCAGCAGTTGTATTACTATCTGAATAAGAAGTGTCAGTGTTTCTTTCCCATCAGCCAGGAGAAAATTCTGAAACACCACCTGGGAATAGTTCACCCAAAAATGAACTTTTTGTCACATTTACTCACCCTCACGAAATTCCAACTGTAAAATTTTCCTCACAAAACACAAAGGATGTTAGACCTATGATGCCGTTTAAGTGCCATGGGAAAAAATTAAATAAAAATTAGATTTAGAGAATAAAGTCCTAATATTTTGAGAATAAAGTCAAAATTACGAGAAAAAAGTCGTAGCATTACGAGATTAAAGTCTTTACGAGAAACAGTGCGCCATTATCACAACGATAGAACGCCGAGCCAGCAGCTTCATCAATGCAAGAAATGGATGTGGATGATTTAGTTAAATCATGCTTTAGTTTAGGATTTAGCAATAAAGAAAGCCTTTTTCATCTTTTGGCACATCAGCACAAAGTTATGATTGGGTTCCGGACAGTGCAACGGTTATGTAGGGACTGAATTTATTCAGGAGAAAGAACCAGACAGACGTTTGCGTGGTCCTGCTCAACATGGCTGATGCTTGAGCTGGGTTTCCCCGAAGCTCTAAGTTGAATGCTAATAGCACTTAAATTGTACTTACTACAGCACGTTTCCCAAAAGCATCCTAAGTAGCACGTAAAAACGCTCGTAAATTAACTAGCGCTATGAACCGCTCTTAAGTCCATAATATATTACTCCACGTATTGTTCTCAGTTTATCAGATACAAAGGGACATTTAATAAATTGTATTAATATATTTTGATAATTGGAAAGCCATTGTACACTGTATCAGAGGATAAAAAAAGTGTTGAAAAAATTGCATTGAAATCAATAGGCAGTCTCTGCAGTCTGTGCATGAGACGTGATAGGTCTAAATTAGGTCTAAAGATAGATCTAAATTTACATTACAAATAATACAGTATAACATTTTATTGGCCTTCTTTGATAAGCATAATTGTAATGACAACAGAAAGATACGTTCTTATTGAACAGATTTGCTCAGAAGACATATGTGAGTAATGCAACCCCGCTGTTTAAAACTTAAATAGGCCAAAATAAATAATTAAAATATGGTTAACAGTGGAGATTAGGGTGAGAGTGTGCAATGAGTGATTAATTCTCTCTCTTCCTCCTCTTCTTCCTCCCATCAATGGATGATTCAAATAGTCCTGGTCTGTTTACATGGCAGTCACAAATTGCATGCTGCATAATGGCAGTAAGGCTACAAGTAGGGCTGGGTGATATGAAAGAAATATATTCATGATATTTTTCCCCAAAAAAATATTGCGATATTCGATTACATTGTCTCATTGACCAAAGTTTCAGCACCTTTGGACCGGACAGCTCCCATAACGAAGCACTTACCTTCTACTTTATAACGAGGGATCTACGTGCTGGTTTGGGAAACAGACGTTACTCCATATTAAAATAACGAGCAACATACGATAAGATGATCGTAAAAGCTTAAGTTGCAACGTTATTGGGAAACCTATCCATTGTCATTCCTTTCTGTGCAGAGACACCTCCTTTCTATGTAAATTATGCTCATTGTAGATTACAGTTCATTCACAAAAAATGCCTGGTGCAGTTTAGATCGCGCTATTGCAGCAAATAAAAGTAGGCATTAAAATGGATTTTATTTAAAAGAGATGTGAGATGAACATTTTCAACCCATCATATCAGCAGTAATTCATCAAAAACTGATCAAATGATGGAGAATAGCGTTATAGCCTATATCCAGATGCAATGTGTAGTCGGGAACACTTTTGGCATGTTTGAGATGATTTAGGTGTCTGGATCACAGTGAAGATGTAGTCTCGGCAGGGTGTGTCAAATACGGTCTACGGCATCCTTCACTGTATGCAGAGAAACTAGCGCACAGCCATCTTGAAAATATTGTCTCAGAACTTCTGTTCTAGCGGTTCTATATAGATATCTATGGTGTTGATGTGTAAGTGTAATTAGCTAGCGAAGTGGGCTTACAACCCTTTTCCTTGTTAAGTTATATCTAGTTTTACAACTTCGTTGACATGACGTAACAGCAAAAACCTTAAAACCCTAAAATGATTATAAAAATGAGGATTTAAACAACTTTACAGCTCAAATAATGCACAAGTTTCAGACATTTTCATTAACAATCAATTAATCGATTAATCGTTAACATTAAAATCGCAAAACGCACATGGATGACTCCAAATAATATGTGAATTTAGCCTATTGTTTAAATATAATTTACATTAATACACTTAAGGAATGCAAGTATTGGCATTTTCCTCTTAAAAAATGCTTAGTTCAGTGTATTTTTATACATTTAGGCTGTGTTTATTATGAATTTGTGAATTATTTAATTACCGTTAATGAATTAGGCTACTGTTAAAAATAACTTGTATACAAGGTATATCACTTATTCATATTTGAGTTCATTAAAATTTCACGTTGTGGATCGTGGGATATTTCAGACCTTTGGACTTATTATTTTATTTGAAATTAAGTTAAATCATAACATGCTGCATAAACAGTACC
This sequence comes from Myxocyprinus asiaticus, assembly GCF_019703515.2. NCBI lineage: Eukaryota > Metazoa > Chordata > Actinopteri > Cypriniformes > Catostomidae > Myxocyprinus > Myxocyprinus asiaticus. The sequence goes on from NC_059376.1 coordinate 5,914,993, forward strand.
TTTTCTAAGGTGACGATGGTGAGATGTATGAGCTGAATGGACCTTTGTGCTTTCCCAGTGATCACTGACATAATCGTAGGTTGGGATGAAACGATGAGATCAACAGTGCTTGTTGTCATTTACTTTAACACAATATCACGGTGTGTGCAGAAAACATTAATGTTAATTTAAAGAGAAAAGCTCCAACACTGTTTACGTTGAGTAAACAGCTTTAACTAGCAAAGTTGTTTTAGGTGAAAAATGTCAGGGATGTGTGCGAACATAAGAAGTATGACCAAGCAAACACGTAACAGAACAAATGTCACTGCATTTCGTGATCATTTAACTAAACAAAGCCTGTTCTTGCATGTCAATGAACCCATTGCATCACAGCAAGTCGGAATATACGTGAGTGATTTTGGTCTGTTCTTCATAAAGCTAAATCAACTGACAACCTTTGTGGCATAATTTTGATTACCACAAAAAAATTTTTTTACTTGTCCTTCGTGAAATAAAAGCACAAATTGCAATTACAGTAATGTGCGTACAATGGTGAATGGGGCCAGTCCATAAACATTAAAATAGACATTGTTTCAAAATTAAAGCAATAAGATTTACAAATTATACATGTTAACATGATTTTAGTGTGATAAAGTTGCTTACTAACCTTGTCTGTGTAAAGTTATATCCAATATTACTTTGTTGCCATGATGACGTACCACCGGTATTCCTGTGAATTCCTAGCCGATGAGTGTGATTTTCAAGTGTGAGCTTAAAGGAATAGTTCACCCCAAAATGAAAATTTGCTGATAATTTACTCACCCTCAGGCCATCCAAGATGTATCTGAGTTTCTTTCTTCATCAAAATAGAATTTAAGACTTTTAGGATTTCATTTCAGGCCACCGCCTCTAAACAATGCAAGTGAATGTCCTCCATTTTTTGATGGTCCAAAATGCATATTTAGGGTGCATCAAAATAATCCACACGACTCCAGTCGACAAATAAAGTTCTTCTGAACACAGACGATTGATAATTTTGAGAAACAAAACAATACTTTTATACTTTTTAACTACAAATGTTCACTTCTGTACATCTCTATGATGTGCGCTCATGAGAGGGATGATGTAAGCTGGTTGGTAAGGTCACGCGTCACGTGGAGGAGGAGCCAGGAAGTGCGTCATTGTTTACAAGAGAAACTTGTGCCGTTCACAAACCAAAGCAATCCAAAGCAATATAAAATAAAAAACATTTCCAATTAATAATAATAATAAAAAAACAATGTTAACAATGACGCGCTTCCTGAATCCTCCACGTTGCGCGTGACCTTACCAACGAGCGCACGTCACAGAGATGTACGGAAGCGAACATTTGCAGTTAAAAGTATATAAGTATTGTTTTGTTTCTAAAAATAATCAATCATTTGTGTTCAGAAGAACTTTATTTGTCGACTGGAGTCGTGTGGATTATTTTGATGCACCCTAAATATGCATTTTGGACCGTCAAAAAATGGAGTACATTCACTTGCATTGTTTAAAGGAGGAGGCCTAAAATGAAATCCTAAAAGTCTTAAATTCTTTTTTGATGAAGAAAGAAACTCGGATACATCTTGGATGGCCTGAGGGTGAGTAAATTATCAGCAAATTTTCATTTTTGGGTGAACTATTCCTTTAATTTACATAATTACTGGCCAGTAGGTAAGAGACGGCGCGCGCATTAGCGACTGCCAGCGTGAGGTCATTAGTCATTTTTGTGTAGTCTGACAGTCAAGTGATTAATGAAATCAGAAAGCGGAGACACAACAGTCTGTTTTTATTTAACATAATTTCTTTTACTCACTGAAAGCTGCTTTTGGACATACGCGTTCTACGGCAGGCCTCGAGAGGATAAACGCACAATCACACACAAGGTGAAGTTACTCGACGAATCACTAATTTCTAAACCTTTCTTTTACAATTGTTTATCCACAAGGGTACTCCTGTTGTTATTTCAGGGAGCTCCACATGACAGAGAATCAGAGAGAGTGAGTTGCGGTGAGTTGGCATGTTTGTCACCCCTCCACCGTTTTTTTTTTTATCGGCAAGTGTGTCAAACCTCCGATTGAATAGAGTGAGATCTCAGCAAAACAGTCTGCCTGTGCGACACCCTCGGCCTAAATAGAGTTGTTTGGAGTGTGCTAGTGTGGCGCCAGCTTAAGCAAATTGTGTCGCACTGAAATCTTGTTAACATGTATAATGTTTACATCTTGGGCTATACTTTTGAAACAGTATTTGAGTATTGAGTAATTGAACATTTACGGATTTACCCCATTCACTTCCACAGTTTGAGGAAAAGTTAAAAAACTCTTTTAAAATCGTTTTGACCACTGCCGAGTGGCTCTGGGTGGTAATCAGAAATTTGAGTGTTTGGCACAATTGAGGCTTGTTTCAGAATAAAATTACATTTCTGCCCCACTATGGTGACTGGGAGTTCATAAGAAGACAGAGTATCAAAGGAGTAAATGGTAAAAACGGGCCATTTCAATTGCTGCAACAGGTAAGTTGCACATATCGATGATTGGTTTCCATGTGACTGACCATATGCAAGGCAAACTCCCTGGTTTGTTAGTTGACCTATCTCCCATGTCAAAATAATTGCAATCTGAATGCATGAGTTTTATCAAAAATGTTCTTCAGACACAACACTGAGAAACAATAACCATCCAAATAGTGCTTTGGTGTCCAAAGCGCAATAATTCCTTTGGAGCACATGATATGTCGCTCCACAGCCTTGAAAATTGAGTAGAATCAAAATGCTGCTCCAGGGTTACTTTTTCAACCTCTCACACACCTACATATATTTAAAATGTACTCTTGCACTGTTTGCAAGTATGTACTTGATGGATTTTTCAGTTTAAAAACAGTTCGGCACTAAACCATGAAACGTCTCAGGTTGCTCAGTGTTCCTGCAGGGCTTGCTTGTGTTGGGATGTCTTCAGGTTTTATTTTAAATGTGGTCTGTGAATTACTGGAAGGTGCTTTGGGATTTAAGTCCCTAGCCTGATTCCACCATAAAGGTTTAGCAGGAATGTCCTGCAAGGAGTTGCCAGATATGAATTTACTTGTGTGCTATTCAAAAGCTATTCCATTTGTCATGTTTTTCAAGAATCAATATAAGTGAGGATTTGAAGATAATAAATATATTCAATTTATGGGCCTCCATGCCAATTGCAAAGGAATGACACAATGTTTGAAAACAGACATTATTTTTGCAGTTCTGTTTAATGATGCTACTGGCACAGAAATTACACCACTTTTAAATAATTTTATAGAGAAGTACAGACACATAACTTTTGGCCCTCTAGTGGCTGAAGCATACAACTGTAAATTACTTGCCGAGGAATACTTTACATCAGTTGTGATTCGGCACTGCTCTTCTGCACAGATTAATGTCATGGTTTGAGGGTGCTGAGATTACCTGCAGAGCGGAGTCATGACAAGCTATTTTTATAATATACACAAGTCATGACTATTAGTAAACATGTAACAGTAACTTAATCGAAAAACAAACATCGTGATCTGTACACTAGTTATGTTCAATTTATTAAAGCATGACAACCAATAAACAACTTCTCCCAAATAGTTAAAAACAGTTGTCCATTAGGAGAGTGATTTCACTCTGCTGTTGTTCTGACTGCTTAAACTGCGACTGGACTGACTGAACAGCGGTCGCACTCGTGCTTCCCGGTTCTCGCGACACAGCCGGACCTTTTTTCTGAGCTTACGGACATGACGTAAACACAAGGACGAATGACGTATGCTTGCTATTTCGCTCTATAATGAACTTTTGTTAATTGTGACAAAAAAAAAAAATCTTGCATATTGCAGCTTTAATTTTCAATTGATTCTGAACTCAACCCCAGTGTTTCAATGTCTTTTTTTTTTTTTTTTCTCTCTGAAAGCTTCCACATCATCATTTCCATCTTTCCTCACCAATTTATTTTACACTGTGACCCTACAGAGTCAGAGATCTGTTTTCCAGCCTATTAGTTGGACTCCCGCCTATTTTCATTTATTCTGCATCTGGCTCGACCCTCCCATGGAGCTGTTTTCAATTTCACAGGACCTGATGAGCACCAGGGACGAACTGCTGAACATTCGGCAGCATATTCCAGACAACCTTTTCCCGGTTTTTGAATAGTCAGACATTTTAGTTGGAGGCACGGCTGTGTGGTTTAAACGTGCTATGAGACGCAGGCGAGGGAGACGAGCAGGCACGCTGGTCAGGCTCCGTCGGCACGGCTTTCGAACAGCGCTGCCGAGTATTCATCTAGCGAATCTCCGCTTTCTTCCTAAAAAAACGGAAAAACTACATCTCACCTGCACAAACAAGGACTTTTCAAACTCTGCTGCCTTGTGCTTCACAGAAACCTGGCTGAGTGAAGCCATTTCGGACAGCACGTTACATCTGCCGGGCTTTCAGCTGTTCAGAGCGGATCGCATCGCGGAGTTAACGGGGAAAATGAGAGGCGGTGGAACATGCTTTTACATCAGTGAAAGTTGGTGTACAGATGTAACAACGGTAAAGAGGATGTGCTGTCCTAATTTGGAAGTGCTCTTTATTAACTGTAAGCCTTTCTACTCGCCGTAGGAGTTTTCCTCGTTTATTCTGGTGAGTGTGTATATCGCGGCAAACGCGTGTGTGAACACAGCACTGCAACAGCTGACTGATCAAATCACAGACACAGAACAACAATACCCAGACTCAGTTATTATTATTCTTGGGGATTTTAACAAAGCAAATCTCACACGTGAACTGCCCAAATACAAACAGCACATTACATGCCCCACCAGAGACAGGAACATACTGGATCATTGCTACACAACAATAAAGGATGCATATCGCAGCTTTGGGACTCTCTGATCACTGTCTGGTTCATCATCTTCCAACCTACAGGCAGAAATGAAAATCAACCAAGCCAGTAGTAAGGACTGTAAAGAGATGGACCAATGAAGCAGAGCGGGAACTACAAGCCTGCTTCGATTGCACGGATTGGAGTGTTTTTGAGGCTGCAGACCCCAATCTGGATGAGCTCACAGATACTGTTACATCATATATCAGTTTCTGTGAGGATATGTGCATTCCTACTAGGACTTATTTAAAGTTCAACAACGACAAACCGTGGTTTACAGCAAAGCTTAGGCAGCTTAGTCAGGCCAAATAGGATGCTTACAGGGGTGGAGATAAAGTCTTGTACAATCAGGCCAGGAACACACTGAACAAGGAAATCAGAGTGGCTAAAAGAAGATACTCTGAGAAGCTGAAAAACAAGTTTTCAGCTAACGAGCCTGCATCAGTGTGGAGTGGCATGAAACCACTCACAAATTACAGGAGTCCTACCCCCAACCCTGTGGTGGACCAACAACTGGCTGATGACCTGAATGTGTTCTTCTGCAGATTTGAAAGGCCCAATCTCACACCCCACACCCACTCTGACCTTCATTTCACACAAACACCAACACCTCCTGCAACCCCCCTCCTCCTCCCTCCTGCTATTCAACCTGCACTTAAGATCTGTGAAGATGATGTGAACCGGGTCTTTCGGAAACAAAAGACGAGGAAAGCTTCAGGCCCAGATGGCGTCTCACCAGCGTGTCTTTGATCCTGTGCTAACCAGCTGGCCCCCATCTTCACACAGATCTTCAATAGATCACTGGAGCAGTGTGAAGTCCCATGCTGCTTCAAACGCTCAATCATTATTCCTGTCCCAAAGAAACCAAAAATCACAGGACTTAATGACTACAGACCTGTCGCCCTGACGTCTGTGGTCATGAAATCATTTGAGAGACTGGTGTTGACCCACCTGAAGAACATCACTGGACCCTTTCTAGATCCCCCTCAATTTGCTTATCGAGCAAACAGGTCTGTGGATGATGCAGTCAACATAGGATTGCATCATATTCTGCAACATCTGGACAGACCAGGGACATATGCAAGGATCCTTTTTATGGACTTCAGTTCAGCTTTCAACACCATCATCCCAGCTATACTCCAGAATAAATTACACCAACTCTCTGTTCCCATGTCTATCTGTCAGTGGAGTACCAGCTTTGACGAACAGGCAGCAGCTTGTGAGATGGGAAACTCACTTCCAGCACCTGTACAATCAGCACTGTTGCCCCCCAGGGATGTGTGCTCTCCCCACTACTCTTCTCCCTCTACACCAATGACTGCATCGCCAAGACCCCTCTGTCAAGCTCCTGAAGACGACACCACTGTCATCGGCCTCATCCGAGATGACGATGAGTCTGCATACAGAAGGGAGGGTGAACAGCTGGCTGTCTGGTGCAGTCAAAACAACCTTGAGCTGAACATGCTCAAAACGGTGGAGATGATTGTGGACTTTAGGAGAAACACCCCAACACTGACCCCCCTCACCATTCTAAACAGCACTGTGGTAGCAGTGGAGTCATTCAGGTTCCTGGGCACTACCATCTCACAGGATCTTAAGTGGGAGACACACATTGACTCCATTGTGAAAAAGGCCCAGCAGAGGTTGTACTTCCTTCACCAGCTGAGGAAGTTCAACCTGCCACATGCGCTGCTGATACAGTTCTACTCGGCAGTCATTGAGTCTGTCCTCTGCACTTCAATAACTGTCTGGTTTGATTCAGACATCAGAAGACTACAAAGGACAGTTCGGACAGCTGAGAGTATTATTGGTTGCCCCCCCCCCCTCCCCCCTCAAGGAATATTCACTTCCAGAGTGAGGAAAAAGGCTTGAAAAATCACTCTGGACCCCACTTACCCTGCCCATTACCTTTTTTGAACTGTTGCCTTCTGGCCGATGCTTCAGAGCTCTGAGCACCAGAACCGTCAGGCACAGGAACAGTTTTTTTTTTTTTCCTCAGGCTATCCATCTCATGAACAGTTAAATTGCCCCATTGAGCAACAACTATGTGCAATACACAGTTTAGTCTTTTTTTATATTTATCCAACACATCCAACCTCTTCTGCCATTTCATTCCTCTGGAAAAAAAAAAAAAAAAAAAAAAAAAACATTTGCAGTGTACATAACAGATTGTATTTGCACTGTACATAACAGATAACAGATTTATATTAGATTTGCACTACGTATGTGTATATGTGTATGTATGTGTGTGTATGTACGTATGTGTATAATTATTTTATTTTTTTATTATTATCTATGTCTTGCTGCTGTTTTTTGTATTGTTTTTGTATTGTTGTACACTGGAAGCTTCTGTCACCAAGACAAATTCCTTGTATGTGTAAGCATACTTGGCAATAAAGCTGATTCTGATTGTACCGAAACATAATTGGTATTTGACATTATTGAAGAAGAACTTCTGCAGTGCTTACTGGGTTTCAGAATTACTCATTTGTCTGACTTTTGCTTCATCCATGTTACAGCCAGCTAGTTCAAGACAGCAACATAAAAGGGAGTCAGACACAAAATGCAATTAAAATTTATTATTTTATTGTAAATTAATTCATATTAACAGTAAATCAAAAATTTCTAGTGGGTTTAAAAAAAAAATAAATAAATAAAAAAAAAACATCACATGGAGCTGGTAACTGCAAGTGACCATTTTGAAACCTGGCTGATGAATTATCAGGTGTGCGCACTGTCCCGACAAGCGAGAGACCGGCAATGAACAACAGCCAATAAAATATTGGGAAGGAGACAAAAAATTATTAGAAAATAAAATGAAACATCCCTTACATCTTTCAAACCGCTGTCTTTAAGAAAGAAAGAAAGAAAAAAAACTTTTGTTTTCCCTGTTTTGTGCAAATCGGTGCAAAAACAGGTGCAAGCCTTTCTTTCATGTTGTTTAAGATGTTCTCACAAATAAACTCCTATTGCTATGTGTGTGAATTTGAATGAATTTTAAGATTGTAGCTTCAGTCGGGTACAAATATTTGTGTAGTTGACACACCCAGTCTGAGATGTGTTGTGTTGTGTGCGCACCAACAGAACTGAAAGATGCGTAGTGTGCGCTTGGCTTTAGGATAGTCAAATCCAGTCAATGCGCACAGGTTACACAAATTGGGCTGTGCATGGACGGTCTGAGTGGACTGTACTGATGACGAAATTTACGTCACATGCACTATGCATGAGATGTATTTGCATACAGAAAAAAGAAGCATACTTTAGATTTAAAATTGTCATCTTTGCGTGACTAACCTCGCTCTAACGCATACTTGCATTACTCATGTTGTCCTCCAAGTAAACTCCTTTGCCACATGCATAATTTACTTCCTTAATCAGCAAGCGTTTTCTCTGGAGTTCCCTGCATATATGACGGATGCCCTGTATGCTGAGGTATGGCAGCAGCAGAGAGCATCTAGAAAAGATGACATGAGGTCAAGACAAGATTGCCTGCTATTTCAGCAGTATGAAAATGCATCATTTGATTGTGAGAAAAGTACATTTTCCACCTTCTCTCTGACATGTTTTGTGGTACTGTGCATTTCAGAAATGGCTCTATATTTTTTTGACTTGACTGTGACTGGACAGGCCAAGTTTTTGTTCACATAATAGGTGTCATTGGTGTATAAATATGAGCTGTCATGTATCAGTGTATTTTTTGTCTGAAGTTAAAAAATTTTAGAAGTTCAGATTGAGCCATTTTTGCAGATTTTATACTATTTTTGCAAAACTGGATAGTATTTTTGGACTGGTTAGGAAGTTTTGAGTTATGGAAGTTAGTAGTAATAGTACAGTTTATATATTATGCTACTTTATCACAAAGACAAAGGAAAACTAAATTTCTCATTATATGAACCATTTTAATTTGTGGCTGATAGACCCAATCTTAAATAATTTTTATTTATTTTTTTTTTAGTCCAGGTAGGTAAGCTTTTCAACATTGTTTTTAAAATGAAGTGGTTGTCCTGTGATCTTGACTGTGCATTCCTATATAAGCAGATGTTTTTCACAGAGTTTGGTCCACTTTTCACACAAGTATACATCTCTAATGTGTTTCTAAGTCATTTATTCTTAGAGTTTCAAATAGACATTGGTAAGTAACTGAGATATTGGAGCCAGTGATCAGGCCTGATATTGATTGAGTCCAATTTATTGGTTCTATTGTATTGTTTTGTCTTGATTGCGTTTTGTCGTTATAATATTATTTTGTGTGGCAAAGAACAAAGACCCTCTACATATCAATGACAAAAAAGTTATTGGCTTTCAAATTAGCTTTTTTTTATTTTCATTTTTTTTATTTACTTGATATGTTATTGCTTGTTTGATATATGTAGTAATAATGCAGATACATGTTATTGTTTGTTCAAAGATCTCATTTTATCATCTATCATACAATGTCTGCTCTTCATTTCAGTCTGTTAGTACAATGTCTAATGCAGTGCAACTTGAATATATTAAACCTCTCTAAGTGTGCTCCGATTCCACCAAATTAATTACCTCTTCATCTCGTGTGACACTTTTAATAATTTTAATTCACTCCCCGTTTGGTTAATGCTCTCATTTTTTAGTGCATGTTAAGATATTCTTTGTGTAACAGTAAGTTGAGGTTAGGCTAAGATTTTATGCTGTTCTTAAATGACATGAAGTACGGGTTTGATTTAAAAAAAAAAAAAAAAAAAAAAAAAAGTCTGTCAGCCAGTTGGTTACAGGAAGTCTTCAAATATGCTGAAAGGTCAGGTAAGGCCATATAGTTCTTGCCAGTGTAACCTCATCTGGACCTCCCAGAATGCCCAGAGATACTTCACCAGCTCATATGAGCGTGTGGTATGTGCTTGTGTTTACCCAAGTTTTGGGAATTGGTACATGGAAGTAATTTGATGTTTGCCTGTTAGACTTGATGTCTGAAGGAGTGCATGGCCTAGCTAAGAGCAAATAGTGCTTTGCTCTTACTATATATTGCTTGTAGAATTAATCTTGACAAAGGGGTTCACATAGGAATTCTGTTAAAGTTCCACTTTACAATAGCCAGGGCAACAACTACTCTTGGAATGACGTGGAAGAGTAGGGGTCATGTGAATAAGTTGCCCGTTCCGGTACATGGTGACATTAAACCCAGAAGTCAAGTACTTCCAGCCCAGTTGGAGGTGATCCTATTGTTGTGTCTAAATGGTGCTAAATGTGTTCATTTGTGTTTGTTGTGCATTTAAACTAATTGCGACTTAAGTATTACAGTAGTTTTTTTTCTCACAAAATCGGACACATAATTTAAGTAAAGCATAACAGAGATTTTTTTAAAAATACAATTTTATTAGCCATCCATTATTTTACTCTGTACACAATTAATTTTATACTACCTGTGGATTTGCTGTAACATCTTGTCAATTTTTTTTCTGTTTTTACAAAATCAACATTTTGTGTAAATGGCTTGCTTATTCTTGCAGCCCTTAATGATCAGGTGCATAAATTCATCTAAAAAAGGCTAAAGAACATAAAATATTAAAAGATAAATACCATATAAAAAGCAATTTACAATCAAACATCGTCCATCACATATTTAGTCCTAAAATACTGTTATACAAATGCATTTTGGAAACATTTGCTCAGTTAAAGCTGTAGATTATGTTGATCCATTGATGCCAAGGTTTAGTGGTGAGGAGGAAAATAAATTTGGATTTGAGAAGTCTTTAAGGTACAAAGCTCTGGGGCCGGATCTTCATCTCCACCCGCTTCAGTGAGTAGTTTGGTCCATGCCATCCATACCAAGAAATGCCATCTGGATTTTTGGTATGTGACCCGTAGCGGTAGAACACGCCGTTCAGATTAGAGTCAGTGCAGCAGTTGTACCAGTATCCACCTGCGAAAGAAGGCAGAGAACCTTAAGGTATGGAAGTCTTAAAGTTTATTTACAACAGCAGAAATGGAATGGACAGATTATAACTTGTCTGGTTTGTGTTTTACCTCGGCGAAGTTGTGCGCAGTTGTCCACACACTTGTCGTTGTCCTTGTTTTTGGTGCTAAAGTTTGTGTTGTTGTGGTAGCGTAGGGAGTCGCCTGCATTTCCGCTATAGTTGGCGATTAATAGCTTGTAGCTGTTCATCTCGTTGTTCAGTGTGAAGAAGCCATATTCAGCATAACGTGAATTACCTTCCCAGTCCTAGAGGGATCAAACAACATGCAGAACATGTATATCAGAACAATGTTTGCTTTTTGTGATACTGACCTTTAAGTATTTATGGATTAATATTCTTCAAAAGGAGCTTTGAGTTTACTTGCCTCCATATCTATTCTCAACACTGTGGGCTGTCTAGTCATACGGAAAATGTGTTCATTGCCAAGCCAGAAGTCACCACGGATTGTACCAAAACCGTTCTTGTACTGCTTCCAGTCGCGGTTGAAGCTCGTCAGGCCAATCTTACGTCTCTGAATGACGGTCCAGCCACCTCCATTATTCTCCATGTCACAATAGACCTGAAACAAACCAAAAACATTTGGCGATTAATGACAAATCTTTTTATGTGATTCTAAAAATTGGGTATGAAACAAAGACCATGCTTATACACAATTTGAGATCCAAACTTACACTTAGTTCAGGTGTTCCCAGGAAATCATCTTTTGGTAGTTTGTACTCTCCGGAAATTTTGTAGTTTTTGTTGTATAAGGATGCACAGTCATAGATTGCATCTAAGGGAGAAAGATTACAGGTTTAGTACCTTGAAAAAACAGGATTTCAACCTAATGGGACAAAATCCATTAGGATCCACCTTAGGACCAATTGTATTAAATTATTCTGCATGGCTGCTGACTTTCAGCTATGCACATCTATGAAACTAACAAATTCATAATCCTAACAAACCTTCACTGTGTTCACTGTGCCAATAAGGAAAAGGAAGCAAGGCATGATGACTGGCTAATTTGTCATTTAACTACAGCTTTGCAACATGCTTCATTTAACGTCTCCTCCTAGTTTGAAAGATTAATAGTCAAACGGCTTTTGTTAAAAAGAAAAGTGGTTCCTGTGAGATTAGAGTCAGAAGCACAAATTATGTGCTTCGACATGGCTACCGTTGTGAAACCAGACATTCCTGCACACTGTAACCTGTATTATTACCTACCAATTACTGCTGACTGCTGCCCAGACTCTTAAGAGCTCCTGGGGTAGAGCTATGTTAATGGATTTCTGTAAATGAAAGCGTGTGTTTAAATAATTCCATGTGTATTGTAAAACCTTTGTGTTCGGATGTATGTACACATCTCTTTTTTCTTCTTTCTTTTTTCTTCTCATTACCTTGCCTCACTTTACGCCACATTCACTTTGCTTTACACTTGATTTTGCCTCATGCTTTTGTCTCTCTAACTAGACCGTGATAATAGAGCTTTTTGTCTGCTTTTTTTTTTTCTTTTTTTTTTTTTCTAAAACTGAATAAATGAAAAGATATAACAGTTGGTTTTAAATAGATAATTAATTAGACTTTTCATCAGTTTTGCACAAAAGTAGTTGGCTGTATCGAGCAAAGACTTTTTAGACAACTCCCAGTTTGTACTAACCAGGTATCAAAGTTGTAAATGGCCCTGTTGCAGCAAATTTGTTTTAATCATCAGGAGAAATAAGAGTACAGAGAATAGCTTTGTCTAAATGAATAGAAAATGCTCTTCAAGTATACAAAGAATACAAACACAATCTTTTGTGATTACTTGTTAGATTTTGCTGGAAAATGCAGTTTATTTATTTGACATAGTTCATAGAAATGAGAGTGATATTTATAGTTTTGCCAAACTTTATATCACTTCCTCACTAGAAAGAGGGCTACATTATTCCGTGACCAAAGAGGACAGCTAATGACACTCTCACGTACATCAGCAGCCTGCATATGTGACCTGTGACCCTGCCAAATGCACTGAATAGAGTAACACATCATGTGGTTCAGAACAGAATTAACACATTCACTATGAGCGCATGGTTCTATGTGTCGGCACTTACCTGAAGTGCTCTGCTGTGGGGCGGACTGGGCGGCCTGCAGCTGCATGATTTCGATCTGATTGTAGATCTCTGAGTACTTGCTCTCTGCCTCTGTGACACGGGCCTCCTGCTGGTGGTTCAGCGTTTCCAGCTCCATCATCTGCCGCACGACCTTCATCAGATCTGACTCTTGCTTCTTGGTCATTTCCTCTAGCATGCTGCTCAGGTTAGCTACCTGGACTTTCAAGGCATGGACCTCATCGCAGCACTGAGCTGGTTTTGCCGGTTTGGCTGTTGCCAAGTTTTTCTTGAAGATGTTCTGTGCCAATGTGTGGCCAAGCACCAGCAGCAGAAGACACAGTGATGAAGCCGTCATCTTCATGCCTTTCATCATTCTTCTGTGGAAAAGTATTTTGCGTGATTTTGAGTTGCAGAAGACGCTGATCGATCCTGGTGTGTGTGTCTCTCTCTCTCAAATGCGTGTCAAAGGCAGAAGCACAAGGAAAAGTATAAGAGTTTTCTGTAAAGAAGTGTAGAACTGTAGAATATTTTCCTGGTTAGGTGAAGTCTTTCTCTCTTGTTTCTGTTCTGCTCATCGGCTTTCTGCTCACACAGAAGGCCTGCTGTGGATTCAGCTTAAATATCTTTTTGTGTGTGATGTGCCCTCCCTTTTTTCTCAGACCCACAGTCCCTGACCCCCCACCTCCTACCACTTGGCCCTCCCCACCCTCTCTCCTGTTTTCCCCCTGCAAAATTCTTCTGAGGAAATTCTTCTCCATTTCTTGTCTGGTCCCACCCGTCAACACACGTGCCATGTACCTCACAATACCTCGCTTTTCCCTTGCCCAAGTTATTTGTGCACACAAAGAATGAACAAGACTGAATTAAAACTTGCTCTGTTCAGCAAACGTAATACACTACCACCTTCTGATCATTTGTTTTTTTAACAAAAGTGGACTTCTATATAACATTCTCTCATTGGAGAGGACGTTAGTGCTCATTAAACTAGTTACAATGGGACTAGCTTTTAATGTACCACTTGCCGTAATCAAGTAGTTTTAATTTTAAAATATTGGGCTAGTTTGACTTAATTGAATCACAAAATGTTGATCATGGGTTCGGTTTGACTGACACGCATGTAGCAAACAATCATACAGCTGGGAAGTTTGTGAATAGTAAATTCTATGACACCCTGAGGCACACATGCATTTTATCAATTAGATAATGTGCTGTACATTTAAAGTGACAGTTGACAGTAGTTGATTTAGGTGATGAGCATGTTTCTGACATCACAGGTTTATGTTCCTACAGAGTCTCTCTTTCAGACAACACAATAAAACAGATGTCAGGGAGACGGCACCAAAAACACTTATAGACTAGACATGCTTTTAGACCAATAATGATACTCTTAAGAAGGTGTTAGGAAGGTTTTTAAGATACTGCTGTGCAAGTCTGTGTGAAGTGTCTAGTGAAAGTATGGAAAATAGCCAAATGGCAAAGCAGCCCTGACTGGGTGCTCCTTGCATTCAATTCTGTTTTGATTTTCAGTTACTCTTTCTCTTATACATTTTTCCTTACCTCTGTTACACACGCCTACACATGTTTGTGCCTTATGCACATTACAATATTAAGTTTTTATATCATTTGCCTCTATGAAACTATATGTATTGTTAAAAAAAAAGTGCTATATAAATGAATATGACTTTAATGACTAAAAAAAGTTATGATCCTGTTTTACTATAGATGACTCAATGTACTGCACACTTGCATTCTTGCGACATGACACTGAAGAAGTTAGCGTCACAATCGGTAATGTGTTCCAGAACTCACAAAGGTACATTTGGCACAGCTGAAGTCTATCAGGATGTTGTCTGATTTTCAAAGTGGCGTGCCAAGTGTCCAGATGTTTTCTCAGCAGTTTTAGAGGTGCAGACTGTTCAAATCTAGACCCCTAAGTGTCTGTCAATTAATGTTCTTTAGTGTGGGGGAATGCACTCTAGTTGATGAGCAGTTTTTATGTCCGTAAAGTCCTAAAGGTGTCTGACTGTCAGACTCAATCATACAAAAAAGTTTCTTGTGAAAGGACAAGTGATCGACATGGGTTTTTTAATGGCTGATGTCCAGAGAGCAGGGTGGCAGATAGGCCGATATAATGCTAATTAACAGTATCATACATTTTAATAAAGGAAATAACATATACATAAAATAGCTAAAAGATTATAAACTCTTATTTGGCACTATATTTACTCAATTTCACACAAAACTTTAACTTTGTAAAAAAAAAGAATCTTAAAAAAAGATTGTGTTTTAAATGACAGATAGCAGTTTCTTCTGATATCTGTTTAGTCATCCATTTTTAGTTATTTATTTGCTCGTAACTTGTTAATATATTAGGAAGAAGGAAATAACCACACTGCACACAGCAGTCTAGCATGGATGGCATGTGCTCATTAGCAATCACATTTTCTCACAAAAGACTGAATCAAACCAGTTTTTACAGTGCACAGTGAATATGACATCTACTCTTAGCACACACTTTTTCTTTGAAGTTGCTGTCACGTGCTTTAGCCAATAGAGCAAGCAGCAAACAGTGTACACGACCCGGATTGCTGAGTTTTGATCCTGGCTAATAGATGCGTCAGAGGAAGGTATTATATAAGCGCTCGACAGGAAGAAAATGCTGGATTTTCTTGAGGTTTGTGAATTACATCTGTTTAAATGAGGTATTGCGGATATTTGCAGACGGTATATGATATTAGTTTTATTGATATTTGCCGTTTTATCATTAGACAAGACAGTTACAAGTTACATAGAATTGTTGAGGAGAGAGAGGGAGAATGAAACGGGAGCACATTAACATTATGAGGTCATACGTGTCTGTCACGGCTCTGATATGCGGACCATTTAAATTAGACCGTGTTACATGCCGGTCTATTATTGTAGTAACATGATGGCACGTAACAACAAAACGAACTGTGATTTGGTCATTTACATGTCTCAGATGGCTCCTTGACGTGCAAGCAGGCGATTCTCGGTGCCCTCGCGGCCTTAAACAAATCAGACAAATGGGACATAATATCGGCTGAAAATTTCAAAATATCGCACGATTTATCGGCCGACCACTAGAAAGGACACTGATGACCTGTTGCTATAGCATTTTTATTAAACAATATTTTGTGACTTGAGAGTGTGAATTTGCTGTGATCAAAGATTACGATGGTGGTGTTCTTCAAACAGAAAAAAACAAACAAAAACATTTTGTTAGTTGTTTCCAATGTTATTATTGTTAATGAAAATTAAAGCAAAAAGTAAATGAAAACATTTTTAAGAAAAGTAAAAAATAATAAAAAGACATTAAAGAAACCAAAACAGCAAACAAACTAAAATAATAATAAAAAAATGACCACAAATGTGTTTTATAACATTTACAACTCTTCTAGAGAGCGACAACACAAAGGGGCTCTTAGAAATTTAACATTTAAAGTATATCTTGTCTACTAAAACTAAAAGCTACTAAACTGAAACTAGAAAACATTGACCATTTTTTAATTATAACCCTTCATCAAGATTCTTGCTGGATCCTGTAAAAACTGAACATAGGTTTTCAAGTCATAGAGACATTAAACAAAACTAATTTGTGCACTGTTTAATTCTATATAAATCTCATTTTATATCATAATTCCCCACAGTGAAACACAGATGGCAATAGAGATTCTCTTGACAGCACACATTTCTTACCATATGCATTATATGCACAATCAGGAGGTGCTGACGTCACGTCGCCTACCAGTATGACTAACTTATTTCCAAACATCATGTATCGATTTATTTTCTGAGTCTCCACATCTGTGAATATTTTACGATGAAATTAGTCGAGATCATCTTTACATCTAGAGCCAGGCATGGACTGGTTGACACTCAACATTTCACTCAAGTATGTTTGTTTATACTAACCCTGCTGTGAGATTTGTGCTAATTCTTATTTCAAATTAAAGTTACAGTGGAAACATCATTGAGGTTGTGGTTTATTTCAATGCATTTTAAATGGGAGATTTCTTTTGCACTTATTTTTCATTCAGACCACAATAAACTCACAAATTTTTTTCAGTTATCAGTTAATTCAAATGCTATTTTAAAACCTTGTTGCATTGGGACATGCCAAGAGTCCTCACTTTAAACTTGATGTGTAGCTGTCCACATCCTCATGACTATTTACAGAAATAATTTCTTTCTTTATAAAGATATTTATTTGAACTTTTTCCTTCATTCAAAAATTTTGGTTCATTATCTCCTGAGGCAGTCACATTTTATGGTAGATGGTGTGTTTCCCCTTAATTCATCAAAGCACAACGCATCAAATCCCTCAACAGTACTATCAGCGCCAGAGAGAGAACTTTTATAGCCACATTTCTTTGCCAATGCTTGAGATTCCTTGAAATAATTTCTATATCCCGAGGCCTGTTTATGTATTTTGGACTAGTCCCTGAGCTACAGGGGAGGAATTGGTTATTGCACATTTAGAAGACCCAGAGGATCTAGATTTGCCCTGTGGGCCACACAGGTTTAATCAGAGTCTTAACTTTAGCCCTTTTGAAAGAGTGATAATACTGCCTGTTTAGTTGGCTCGAATGGGAATGTAGGAGTCATATCTATTGCTGTTTGTCTTTCACCATGCAACATGTCTGGACTGAGTCTGGCAGTGCTACTTGTGGTAGCACGAGGCTTTCCTTTTTTTTCCAGACTACACAAATATCTATTAAATTGCCTCCTTTTATGCTGTAATCAAGGAAATGTTATGCCGCTGACCCCCTCAGTGACCCCGCTTACCACTGCTCTTGAGGGCATAAACTGATTAATATTATTACGTTGAACCAGTTACATAACATTGCTTATACCAGTGGCATTTGTGGTTGGACTGTGTGTTGTGTCAGTAATAGCACATGCCAGATGTCGTCAGGAAAAATGCCCCCGGAATCTATGAAATCAAATGGAAACTTGAGGGCCAAGCTTCTTGTCTTGGTTCAAAACTTTCATGAGTATAATTAGGAGGAATGAGGTAAGTGGCAAGAAGTTTTGGGTCCACCCTGTTTGAATTATATAATCTTTATTGACCTCATGGTCTTGTCTGAGGTTGAGTGGGAAAGAATGACTTTTTTATTTATTTATTTTTTATCCCATGTCACTTGGGGGTGGGGGGGGGGAGAGATCTAAACAGCTGGACACTTAACATCTGGATTGTTTTCATTCATTGCACTGTTGGTTAACCCTCATCCTCAGTTTTTCTGCCTCTGAAACCTCAGATTCTCATAGAAACTATGAACAACTTTCATACTCGCAGTCATTAGCTCCACCCAACAGGAAGTTGGCCATTTTGGATTTTCTGAAAATTGCAATACATTTATGGCAAAAAATGTGAAACAGGAAGTTCCTTTTATATCTTCTGTGTGAATTGCATGATTTTGATGAAAATCCAGCTGTATGTTTGAATGGGGGATGATCACATTTATGTGGCCATTATGGGTGACAGTCATAGCGCCTCCAGCTGGCAGCAGGAAGTGTGGCTCTTACAACAGATGTTAAAATAGTCCTGTTATATTATATTTCTTCAATAACTTAGTAATGTCAAATGCATCGGTCCACCTTGCATTGTTTTCCGACAGCCACTGGGTGGAAATGGACCCATGATGCTTGGGCCCATCATCGCTGCTTGCAGCTATATTTTATAATTGATCTATTTTCCTGACATATAGCATGACACTCAAAACAAACTTGAAGGTTGAATTTAAAGGTGTGCATCCTCTGGAACTGTGCATACTACTAATCTACCTTAATGCACTTACCAAGAGAACATAATGTACATTGAGGCTCAACCCATTTTCATTTGATTGTTCTGCAGTCCAGAGGTGGCACTTCCATAGGTGACCCTATTCAAAGGTAACCCCTATCCAGTGGTGACCCTACCCAGAGGTTACCTTATTCAGTGGGATCACAATCCAGTGGTGACCCTAGGGCTGAACGATTATCCAAAATAAAATCGAAGTCGTGATATGACCCAGTGCGATTATCAAACCGCGAGGGCTACAATTTAATAAAATAAATAAATAGTCTTAATGTGATGCTCGCTGTGCTGTGACTCTGTGCAAGGATGTTTTGTCTGTAGTGTAAAGTGCTTTCTTAAATACATGTAAGCGGGATCATTGTATCACATGTCTTTTCAGAGTGGTTCTGTGCTCCATACACACAAATTTTATCTATCTGCTGCCCTGAGTGACTGATGCTCTCTGAGTTCGGTTCGGTGTGCTAACGTGAGCTGAGCGCATTATTTAAAGCGACACAGATTTACTTTGTGCACATTTGCGTAATTTCACATACCTCTGTTTGGCCAATGCAATTTACTATACACATTTAAAATAACCCCATGAGAGCAGGTTTTTGTTGACAGCAAGGCAGATGAGACCATTTCACTGCATTAAAAGGCTGTTGTCAACTCAACTACAAACAACAGAACCCCCCCCCCCCCCCCCCCCAGTCGGCAGTAAAGCATGTGCAAAACATGGTTTAATTTGGGTTAAAAGGAATGTTTTTTGTTTTGTTTTATGTTTATCATATTGCAGTTCAAATCACAATAAATAATTTTTTCCTAAAATAATTGCAATTAGATTGTGTCCAAATTGTTCAGCCCGAGGTGGCCCCCTATCCAGAGGTCACTCTTTCTCTAGATAACCCCTATCCAGAAGTAAGCTTAACCAGTAGTGACCCTATACTCTTAGAATAGACTGAAACAATTGGGAGAAGTTATCTTTAATTGACATGCGACTCATAATTATGAATGGCTGTATTCCTGTTGACTTCCAACCTGGTCTTAAAATCTAACAAACCAGGATCCATTTCATGAAATGCAACAGAGTCACAGGTTACATTTTTATTGCTGAAGGAAAATAACACAGTGGTTTTAGGAACCTTGTTAAAGTGTCCTTTGAAAGACTGAATTAACTAATGTTATTTGTGTCTGTATAGTTTTACACAGTATATATTTTACACAGTTTTTGCAGTATGTTGACAACATTTTTGTAACACCTGCAAGGTACATCCTCTAGTTGTTTTATGAAGCATGAGACATTGGACACAACAATACTAGAAAAGGTGTGTTATTCCAGATGTCCCCAAATATTAGAAATTCCACTTGACTCGTTTTTGCCTTATGCCTTAATTCTTCAAAGAGTAGTTATATAACTGAGGAAAGAAGTGCACATTTATTTTCTTTGCAAAACAGGCTGTTCAAAAAAAGATTTATTTTATTTTCTGAGAGTTTTTGTTTAGCAAGGATTTCTTTGTGGAGATTATTTTATCTCATATGTCCGGTTTTAACAAATTAAAAAGTTTTAAAATTGGTAAATGGATCTTTCAACTAATTACATAAGTTACAAGAGTTTTAAATGATTTTTGATTTCCACTTTTTTTTTTCTTCTTTTTTTTATGGTAATTTTAGAATGAAATAGTTTGTGCTACATAAAAAATTATATGACTAAAGCCTACCATTATAGCATTAATTTAATCAGAGCATTAATTAAAGAGTTGTGGAAATGAATTTCACTGAATAGATGACTTGTAAGTTTTGTGAATGTAGAGCTTTTTTTATTTTAGTTTTAGTTATGGAGTTGTACTTTGACTACTTCCTCTCCTTAAATTCAGAGATCTCATAATTTTGTCTTCTCAATGAGGTGTTGAGAGTGATGTTTTTTCGACAAGTTGAATTGACCTCTGAGGGGAAGATCTTTCAAACAAAGACAGTGTCTACTGCATTGAACCATAGGGGTCCTCTCTTTAAAACACCATCTTTCAATGAGAAGTCCTGAGTGTCCCTTGTGTTGAGACAAGAATTTTGGCTGGATCCGGGTTGGATATGCAGGTACAACCAGATGACCATAAGTTGGTTGTGAGGACTGTGATACCAGTGCTTATCAGTCATATGCAGTCTGTTCAAGGTGTATAAAAAATTAAAGAGCTGCTGGTAGAATTAAAAGAGAGTATTTTGAAGTACCTTTGTTGCGGGATAGATGATTTTTTGGGGAAGGACAGCATGCATCATGGCCAACAGGCTAGGATGCTGGGCCGCAATGCCCTCAGACGCCACAGGCCCAGGGAAGCCGAGCCGCTATGGAGAAACCACCGTCCCTCGAATCCTGGACAAAAGGAGAGCAGTGCATGCCGCCACCGGACCCTGTCCTTTTACCTGGACCTTTCCCTTTCACCACTACCTGTCCTTCACATAGCCCAACTGCACTGCGAGAACTCCTGTAATAATAGTATTTAATAATATATTATATATTTAATATATTTTATACAGTGATTTGAAAAAATATTTGCCCCATCCTGATTTCTTCTGTTTTTGTGTATATCTCATACTAAATTGTTTCAAAAATTCAAAAAAAATCCAACAGAAAACAAAGGTAATCTGAGTAAACACAAAATACAGTTTTTAAATGATAAGGTTGTTTATTGAAGCAAACAGTTATCCAATATCAACTGGGCCTGTGTTAAAATATATTTACCCCCCAGTTACTAAATCCCCAAATCTATGAAACTGCATTCATCATGGGGTTCAGCTGGACTAGACACACCCAGGCCTGAATATTGACAGCCCTGTTCATTAAAATCAACACCTAAATATAACTTTTTTAGCAGCATGAATTTGGCTAAAAGGTCTCACCCAGTAGCACATTATGCCAAGGTCGAAAGAAATTCCAGAAATTATGAGGAAAAAGGTGATTGAAATACATCAGTCTGGCAAAGGTTACAAAGCTATTTCAAAGGCTCTGGGACTCCAAAGAACCACAGTGAAAGCCATTATCTCCAAATGGAGAAAACTTAGCGCAGTAGTGAATCTTCCCAGAAGTGGCCGACCTTCCAAAATTCCTCCAAGAGCACAGTGATGACTCATCCAGGAAGTCACAAAAAAGGCAAGGACAACATCCAAGGAACTGCAGGCCTCTCTCGCATCAATAAAGGTCACTGTTCATGACTCCACTATCAGAAAGACAGTGGCCAAAAATGCCATCCATGGAAGAGAGGCGAGGCGAAAACCACTGCTAACCCAGAAGAACATTAAGGAACACAACTTGATGATCCTCAAATCTTTTGAGAGAATGTTCTGTGGACTGATGAGTCGAAAGTGGAACTGTTTGGAAGACAGGGGTCCCGTTACAACCGGGGTAAATGAAACACAGAATTCCACAAAAAGAACACATACCTACGGTCAAGCATGGTGATGGTAGCATGATGGTGTGGGGATGCTTTGCTGCTTCAGGGCCAGGGCAGCTTGCAATAATTTATGGAAACATGAATTCTGCTCTTTAACAGAAATTCCTAAAGGAGAACGTCTTGTCATCAGTCTGTAAGCTGAAGCTCAAGCACAACTGGATTATGCAGCAAGACAATGATCCAAAGCATAGGAGTAAGTCCACCTCTGAATGGCTCAAAAGAAGCAAAATGTAAGTTTTGGAGTGGCCTAGTCAATGTCCTGACTTGAACCCAATTGAGATGTGTGGCAGGACCTTAAATGGGCAGTTCATGCACAAAAACCCTCCAGTGTGGCTGAACTAAAGCAGTTATGCAAAGAAGAGTGGGCCAAAATTCCACCACAGCATTGTGAAATCTCCAGTTATCAGAAGCGTTTGGTTGCAGTTGTTACTGCTAACGGTGGCACAACCAGCTATTAAGTTTAAGGGGGCAGTTTGTTTTTCACATGGGTAATATAGGTGTTGGATAATTTTTTTTGCTTCAATAATATATATATATATATATTTGAAAACTGTACTTTGTGTTTACTCAGGTTGCCTTTGTTATATCTCATCTGAAGATCTAAAACAATTTAGTATGAAAAATACACAAAAATAGAAGAGATCAGGATACTTTTTCACAGCACTGTATTTAAAAATAAATGTTCTGCCACTTTTCATAAACTGAGTGAGTTTGACAGCCAGAACATTAGCGATTGACAGCAAAGAATAACCTGTGAAACATGCCTCATGCCATACGTATGTCAAAAATGTGTCAGACAACTAGTTTTCGAATACTATTCCATTCGTATATAGCGCACACAAGCTGAATTCACTCTCAAAATTCGGTTGTTAGTCCTTACAATTTAAGATAGTCACTTCGATAATAGAATGTGATTATCACCCTGGTTCTGGAGTTCCGATTGTATGAACAGAACTATATTTTGCACTCCAGACAGTACTGAGAACTGTAATCTTCTGCTGCATGAATATTTACTCTTTATTTTCTGTGAAAATTGGCATTTCCATCCACTGACTTTGGTCAATCATTGCATTGCATAATGGACCACATCTATACTGTCTAACTGTACTAACAGGTAGAACTTATACACTTAGTTGGTATTGGCCCATGTAGCTCAGTTGGTAGAACATGTGACTGTTACTCATCAGATTTATGGGTTATAGCCACATGCTGGGTATCTTCGAAACTGAAAACATTGTTGCCCTACCCCATAATAAATAGTGGTTTAAGATCTGGGCTAGTGCCGAGGCATGCCCTAATGGTTAGTAGATGTGTGTTGACACAGTGCTCTTGCAGCCAATGCAAATTCATTTCCAGCTCATTTCATTTTGCAAAAAGGGCAAAAAAATAAAAAATAAATAAAAAAAAAAACATGATCAAAGCTAGTAACGGAAAATTGTTGGTTCAAATCCTGCAAACGTTGATCCGTTGACCTGTCACAATTATGCACTTAAGCATGCTGCTTAACCCTGTTGGGACCAATGCTGTGAAGCTAACATACTGTAGATGTTGTCCTGCTCGCTTCTGCTAAAAAACAAATCATGGAAGCTTGCACAAACCATTTTTTTGGGGTTATTGTTTTCTTGAGTCTGTCTTCTCATTTCAGGCACTCCTATTATTTAATGCAAACCAACCTGAACAGCTAATAGCATTCTGTCTCGAGCTAATTGAGTGTGTAATGGTTTGAGGTTTTGAAAACCACATGAAAGTAGCGCTTGAGCTGGACAATGGTTGATTTGAAATTATGATTCAGGTTCTATGCAAACATATTTTGTACATTTAGCCAATCTTAATTATTTCTAAACATAGCAATACAAAGAAATAATCACAAATGTTGTCTTTTTGTGTGTGTGTGTGTGTGTGTGTGTGTGTGTGTGTGTGTGTGTGTGTGTGTGTGTGTTGTTTCTGTTTAGAAGTCCAGACTTATTCTCAGAGAGAGAGAGCGAGCTGACTGTGCTGCCAACTTCTCAAAACAAAAAGCAAACAAACAACAGCCTTGAGACTTAATCCTCATTGTATTTGACTAAAGGTGTGGTCACTTGAAACTTTAATATGTAAAGTAATTTCGGACCCTGCAATGAAAATGGTTTTAGGGTCTCACTGATACCACTTTTTCTCTTCCGATACCTGAATCTTAGTATCGGCCAATACCGATCCTGATCCGATACAGTGCTGTTTTTGTCATAATCAGTTTAGAATATCTGTACTTCACTGATTGATACTAATTTGGGGTACTCTATAATATGTAAAGACAAAATCCTCTAACTATACATTATTTAAATAAAAATATACAGCCTAAGAAAAACTTTATTAAATAGTCTACTGGAAAATGCAGCAGCAAAATTAACAGTAATTCTAGCCTTTTCTAGTCTGCATGAAGTCTTCAGTAGAAAAGAAGCCAGGTTTCTTTGCAATTTCTTTTCAACTTCTAACTGGACTTTGATGGATTATTTTTTGTTCACTTCAGTTGTAAGATATCAGTCCACTTTTTATTCACAGTTATTTTTTGGAGCTCTTCTTAATTTAACAAATAATAATAATGATGATAATAAATTATTATTGACTTTTAGAATTTTATAATACAAGAGTGATATATTTCAGTCATGCACCTTATTTTGATGGTCGGAACACTCCAGGAAGTCCTTTAAGTGTCTGTATTAGTTTAATTTGCTTCTTATTCGAAATCTGGTGAAATACTCCTCCGGTGATGTTCTAAATGCATGTTATAAGTGAACAGAACTATTAAGCATATCTACATATGAGATGATGTTCGAGTGGAGTGCTGTAGTGGGTGGAAGTATGGATTCACTGTATGGAAGTTCAAGTAACAGGGTGCAAGTTATACAGAATTCTGTTCCAGTGAAAGAAACACAGACTCCCGTAATCAAAACTGTGCTTAACCAAATCAGGAGAGACTATATTGTGTTCTGCGGTCTCACTTGGTTCTTCTGTGGATTGCAAGCCCACCCATTGTTGACAACTTGTGAAGTGATCAAAATCGTGCATAATGTTAACTGTCGACAGTGATCTATTCATGGTTGAATGTTTCAAGGTGCTTTTGCTGACATATTTTCCTATTTGTTTTCCACATATGTGGCTGCTTTTGTTGTGGAAAATACATGTGTGTTTATTCTCTCACTAAACTAACATTTCCGGAACATCAGCTGCTCTGAGCATCTCTCTGCAGATCATTTATGCTGGGCCGTAATGCTGCAGGATGAACAGAGACAATGTCACGTTGTTTGAGTCATGGAATATGTTAAAAACACTGCAGTTCTTGCCTTTCTTAAATGTTGCGGGGGCAACTTGGTTTCTGGCCACTTCACAAGATACTTCCCAGCATTCCATCTTCAGTAAATGCACTTAGTGTCAAGCCGCCTGCAGAACTCATTATTATGTAAGACTAAAAAATAAGACACACAGATTTGCTCCTAGAAGAGAGCTTTTATGGAGAAAAAACAAAACAAACTGAATACATTTTCCCAAAAATATTCTCTCAAAATTAAGAATGTGTAAACTTTATTCGCGGATGGCTTTTTTACGTTTTTGTCTATAAACATCCCAGCCCCCATGCTTTGGAGGGTTTTATTCAAAAGGAAAATTCTTTTTTTTTCTTGTTTTTTGGGAAAGGTGTTCTGTGGTTTTTACCTCTGTTTGCTGGAAAGACTTGCAAGAAAGAGAATAAACAACACTTGAAAGTTTAAATTAGTCACATTTTTGAATATTAACTCATTGTAAACATTATGCGAACATTCATCAACAAGAAGATTTATATAATAAATTGATGCAAACATTCATGAAGCAAAAAATATGTAGAAATCAGGTTTTATGATTGTATTGATCCACATTTATGTGTAAAACAGACAGGTATTAGACTGGTAATAGAAACATGGAATGTGTAGTTAACAAACACATTTATGCATGTTATAAATTACAAATAATAAAAAAAAAAAGTTTACACAATTAGCTGTTTTATTCAGTTTAACACAAACTATTTCTATTATGTGTGATTTTAAAAAAAAAAAAAAAAAAAAAAGATCAGAGGGTGACACTCTCTTTGAATAATTCTAATTTATCAACAATAGAACAAGGGTTTACAATTTTTTATGCGCATGCACTGGTTTGCACTGAACCCAGTGGAAATTCTGCATGAGAATCTTTTCTGGGCATATAAGAAAGAACACTTGTACACATTTATTTGTCAGTGAGACCCAATGTTACTAGTTAACATCAGGAATGTGATCATCTGAAATAAAATGTTTTTATTGTTAGTAAGTCAGAGTTATTGACATGGGAAAATTCTTTCTACACAAAAGTGTCTGGAAAGACTGGCTTTTGCCAGAAATGTGTGGGTTTACAGATGCAGCTTTGAGAACTCCTTGCCGTCACAACTCAATGCTTTTTGTGAGACTTGTTGATGGCAGTTGAAGAAAGTTCCTAATGCTGCAGTTTGGCACTTGCAAAATAAAGATGGTAAAATATTCTCATATGGTAGGCCCTTTGAAGCACTTTAGTATTGTTCAGATAACCAATATCAGAACCTATCTGTCTTTGACTTGAAGAACCAGAGATAAACGCATTAGTCTGGCTAAAATCTTACCAGTCCAGTTTTTGCGAAATCGAACTAACAGACTTGGATGTGATTGTAGATCAGTTCCGTCTTACATGTAAACATGTCAGTCGGACCGTAATAGGCCTCGGAGTTATGCACATGCTCTGAAAAACAGAGGTGCCAAGTGACATGTATTTAACCTGGAAGTCGAACGCAGCACAAAGCAGAGAAGAAAAAGAGCCATAACACAGGGTGCGTTATCATCCCTTTGCCCTATTCGAAGACTTTATCATCCACTGTGAAAACTTTTGGAGGGCTGAAATGTCTGGGGCTTGTTTAAATGTTAAATGATGTTAAATGTTTATTTACTTTAAGTAATTTTTATTGGAAATTCTGTTTGAAGCCATCTTACAGCATGGCTACTATGATTGTTCTCCCTTTGAAGTGCCCTTCGGTGGCTTATTTCTTTTCTGTAATGCAGAGACACATGGCGAATGCTAGATCAGTCTTTATTTTTGGATGGAGTAGCAGTCTGTAAACCATTCAATACTGACACACATTGATGTGCCTATAATTTAAAAAAAAAACTGTCCATTGACTAATCCTCTTATCTGTCTTCCATAGTAATACTCATATACATGTAAATGTATATCATCCAACACCAATCTTTGCAGTAGCAATAATTGTCTTTAATAAAACAAGTATAAAATAAATTTTCATGATCTAATGTGGACTATTTGTACACATTCCAACATAAAATACAATAAAAGAGGGTAACAGATGCATACTGTGGCCTGGGTTAGCATGCTATCATTAGTGCCATGAAAGCAGAATGAAAACATAACAAATTACACAATCTACTGCATATGTCTTTCAGTTATCATTAAGTGGTTATAACAGCTTCTTTTACTTATGTGGATTCCTGTAAAAGGTCTCTTCTTAATGGAAAGGAGGAAGCGGGAGTTGGCGAATTCAACACAAACAATATTAATTTTTATAAATAAACTCACTTTTCAGCATAATCTTAAAGGGGCTCATAGGCACAGCACAGTCTACGGGTGTGTGCGTAGCACTCTCTGCTTTACTGGCATCTGGCTCACTCCTAAATCCATTTCCAACTCTCACTGCAATGACAAACAGCTGTTTGAGACAATCATTGCCAGGTGGTGATCCTTACCATTCTCATCTCCCGATCTCGCTCTCCTACCACCACATACCCCCACCGCCCGACTCAGGCCAGGGAGCCAACCGGTCTGCCCAGTACCCCCCCCCCCATTTCTAGAGGGGGAGTACCTGTGGACCACCTCGAACTTAAAAGGCTGAAGAGCCAGATACCAATGGGTAATCCACGTGTTGTCATCCTTGATGCAGTGGAGCCACTGGAGTGGGCGTGGTCCGAACAGAGGGTGAAAGCCCATCCCAGGAGGTAGTACCAAAGGGTGAGGACTGCCCACTTGATGGCCAGACACTCCTTCTCAATGGTGCTCTTCCTTGCCTCTCTCGCTGAAAGCTTCTGGCTGATGTACAGCACCGGGCACTCCTCCCCCTCGACCACCTGGGACAACAAGGCTCCCAACCCCCTGTCCAACACATCAGTCTGTACAACAAAAGGGAGAGCAAAATCAGGAGTATGTAACAATGGCCTGCCACAAAGCGCAGCTTTCACCTGCATAAAAGCCTGATG
Organism: Myxocyprinus asiaticus; assembly: GCF_019703515.2. Lineage (NCBI taxonomy): Eukaryota > Metazoa > Chordata > Actinopteri > Cypriniformes > Catostomidae > Myxocyprinus > Myxocyprinus asiaticus. The sequence goes on from NC_059376.1 coordinate 5,943,393, forward strand.
GCATGGCTCCGACCACTGGACCGGGTCTGGGGCTCACTTTTTAGTAAGATTGGTCAGCGGGCTGGTGACATCCGAATAATTAGGCACAAACCTTCTATAATACAAATAGCCAAGATGGGTGCCCAAGATAATCCAGAGGCCTTCTTGGAGCTCTTTCTCAGCCAGCCTCAGGAACTGTCTCACCTCATTTTTGGTCTTGGGTCTCGGGCAGGCCTTAACCGCTGCAGTCTTCTCAATTTGGGGTCGCATCTGCCCGTGACCCAAGTGGAACCCCAGATACCGTACCTCCACCCGTTCAATTGCACACTTCTTGGGGTTTGCCATGAGTTGCAGCGACCTCAGAACCACTCTTAGATATTGCATGTGCTGCTGCCAATCACAACTGTATATAATAATGTCATCCAGATAGGCAGCGGCGTATGCGGAGTGTGGTCTGAGAACTCGGTCCATAAGGCGTTGAAACAGCCGGGGCCCCAAACAAACCAAACGGAAAGGTCACGTATTTGTGTAAGCCAAATGGTATGGAGAAGGCTGTTTTCTCACAGGACACTGGTGTTAAGGGGATCTGCCAATAACCCTTTGTTAAATCCAGTGTCGAATAAATCGAGCCGCGCCCAACCGATCGAGCAGTTCGTCAATACGAGGCATTGGATATGCATCAAATTAGACACCGCATTGACCTTTCTATAATCCACACAGAACCGGACCGAGCCATCGCTCTTCGGAACCAGCACTACCGGGCTGGCCCAGTCACTGTGGGATCCTCCTATTACCCCCATATCGAACATGGCCTTTAATTCTTCCCGAACCACTTCTTTTTTGTGCTCGGGTAATCAGTAGGGACGACTGTGTACCACTACTCCTGGGGTTGTTTCGATATGGTGTTTTATGAGGTTTGTACAACCGGGAAGGGATGAAAACACATCAGAGAATTCTCTTTGCATCCGGGCCACATCCGTGACTTGCGACAGTGAGAGGTGGTCTCCGAAAGTGACCGGGGTGTCTTGATCGGCTTTTGAGTTCACCTCTGGCCCGAGCTCCTCCCTCTGTGGTACAACTGTCGCCAAAGCCACGGAGGCCACCTCCACGGTTTTAAGAGGTTGAGTTGGTAAATTTGCCATGCTCCACCCCTATTTGTTTGATTAACCTCATAATTGACTTTCCCAACTCGTTGTGTGACCTCAAAGGGCCCTTGCCAGTTTGCGAGTAATTTAGAGCTTGATGTGAGTAGTAATACAAGGACTTTATCTCCCTGTGTATATTCCCGTAGCCGAGCTCCCCTGTTATACAGCCGAGACTGACATTCTTGAGCCTATATCAAATTCGGCAGCAATATTTGCCCCAAAGTGTGGAGTTTTGCTCTCAAGTCAAGAACGTGTTGAATTTTGTTTTTGCTGTTTGAAGGTCCCTCCTCCCAATTTTCCCTCACAATGTGCAAGACACATACGCCCATACAATCATTCAAATGGGGAGAACCCCGTGGAGGCTTGCGGGACCTCTCGAACTGCAAATAACAGAGGTTCAAGCCACTAATCCCAATTCCGAGTATCTTCATGGACAAATTTATGAATCATGTTTTTCGGGTTTGATTAAACCGTTCAACCAAGCTGTCCGTTTGCTGGTGGCTGGCGGATTCACCATCTATGAACATCCCCGTGAATGCCCGGCTAATAGAAACAGGCCACTATGACATGGTTCAGTGTCTTTTCCTGCCCTAAGTGACCCACCATTGGATTATAATGAGCCGTCTGGAATAACATTTCCCGACGGCTCTTCTGTATCAACAAGTGGGTTGTATCTTCTTTTGTCTGTGTGTCCTGGTCACTCAATACAACCGGTTATTTATAATAGAAAAGTTGACCATTAATCACTCTCACTTGGTCGAAGGCGTGCCTAAGTGTTTCGTCTCGCGTCTGCTTCAGAGGGAAATCCCAGGCGGGGAATCCTCTAAGGGCTGGGGAAGCCGAGACTTCCAAGGCCTGGTATGTACCCCCCTTAATACTCACGGGTATGCGGTACGTCCCAGCTCGATCAGGGGTGGCCTGCGGCGCATCAGGGACCCAAACCAATGTCCTCACCTCCATTACCGGGCATTGGTCCCAGAAATGCCTGGGCTCGCCACAGCTCCAACAGACCAGCCCAGACTCCACGCATGGGTCCACCAACCTGGGAGTGAGAGTGGAGAGGGGCAGGGGAAACTGGCAGGTTGTGCAGTCCCTGGAGCCAGTTTGGGAGGGGGCACTCCACGTTTTCGGGGAGGAGGAACAGGACGGAAAGAAGGGGTAGGAGGGTACACGAGAGAGAGAAGGATATTGGGGCTTGCCGGCTCCTGAATATGCCACCATGTGGTCCTCTGCCAGCTGGATGGCCGTTTGGTGTGATGCCGGGTGGTGGCACTGGACCCACTCTGCCGTCCCTCTCGGAAGTCGAGTGACAAACTCTCCAGTAACACCAGGTCGATCACAGCTCCAACGTTGCGTTGCTCAGCCAGCAACATCCTCTGACAGGCGTCCCGGAGCTGCTGGGCAAAGGAGTGGAAGCGTTGGCGCTGCTGCTTTGGTGTCTGGCCGGCCCGTTGCAGGATGGCTTTCCTCAAGTCGGCATATACCAGGAGGTTCTCCGTTGGCAACTGCTGTGCCACGAGCTCGATTACTTGTGCTTGTCCCATACGCAAAGCACTAGATTGTGCTAGGAATTGTTATCAAACTTAAAATCATGTTCACCAAGGAGACTGCTGATGTCAAGATTAATAGTGGGGGGAAAAGGAGCTATATTTTGGTCTTTTCTCACCCAAAATTGATTGGATCACTTCAAAAGGCATGGATTAAACCACTGGGGTCTTATGTATTACCTTTATGCTGCCTTTATGTGTTTTTTGAAGCACAAACAAGTTTTGCTCACCATTCACTTGCTTTGTATGGACCTACAGAGATGAGATAATCTTTTAAAAATCTTGGATTGTGTTCTATGGAAGAAAGCAAGCATACACATCTGGGATGGCATGAGGGTGAGTAAATGATTCATGAATGTTAATTTTTTATTTAACTTTTGTTTTAAATTGTTGATTTGAGAGTCACTGTCTTGTGTGTGTGTGTGTGTGTGTGTGTGTGTGTGTGTGTGGAAAGCCTATGCCAGGATGATAATCTCAGCAGTAACTATTTATTTACACCAAGTAGGCTATTTGTCTGAAAGCAAAAAGCAGCTAATAATACAAGAAACTGTAGGCTGTCATTCGCTCAACCGCACAGCAAGACCAACACAAAGCAGATGATGTTTACTTGCATGACCCTCTACTGCAGCGGTGCTGAAACTGATCTATGTCGTGCTATTAGCGGCTCATGATGAGCAGTGTTCCAGCAAAAGATTTGCCTGTGCTACATGCTTCCGTTGACTAGTGTGGTTTCGTCACACTTTTAATATTGCTTAGCTTTCCATTCAGTGTATGACTAAATAAAACAGAATGCGCGAATATGCAAACATTTTCGAATATGAAGATTTGGCAAGCAGGTGTCAAAAGGACCTCAGCATGTTGAGGAACTTTTAATCTCACTATCGCTCTCGTGCGAGTCAATAGTGGATCAGACTGTAATATGCAGTGCCACCATGGACCCCCATCTGAAGACCCTGGCCCTAGTGAAGCTGTTGGTTTTCTTGTTAGGTATAGGTAGCCCTATAAATGGTTCATAAGGGAAGGTATTAATAGCCCCCAGACCAAATTTGGGCTGTCTAGAACAAACTCAGTAGCACCACCACCAGTACAAATATTTACTTTTCTTTTGTGCATATCTTCTGAACCATTTGGCTTGGAAACAAAATAATTTTTCCCTCTGATCACTCCACGCCTGTTGATTGAAATGGACCCCTTATATTAACCTTCTGAAACCTGAGCGTGACTGCTGTGTGCATTTTCTATTTCCCTTTTTGATTTGTAACTATTAGCCCCTAATAAACATGCAAAATAATAATAACAACAATAATAATTTTTTACAGCAAACAGTTTTCCCTAAAATAATACCCAGCTATAGAAAGTCATGTTTCAAGTAGTTGGTTGAGAAGTTGCAGACATTGCAGCTGATTTTCTGGAAAGCTGCTTTGGAACAATGCCTATTGGGAAAAGCACAAATTAAAAAAAAAATAAAAACTATAAAAATAAAAATGATTTCACTTGATTTGACTTTTATGTCACAATGTTTTTCTACTTTGGCTACAAAATCTCATAGCATATACAGGGGGCGCTTTAAGGCACCTCTGGGCCCATGCGCTTGCTGGTCCGCTGAGGCCCCCTTCAAGATGTTGAGTGGGGTGGAACTGCTGTTCATTGAACAAGCACAGCATGGACGCCTTTAACGGTTGCGCACTGTCACCATGTCAACAATCGCGTCTCCCACTGAAAGCGTTTAAACCTGCTCCTCCCGCTGGGCCCCATGTGAGTTGTAGGCCCCTGGGCTTCAGCCCATATAAGCCCGTGCGTTAATGTGCCCGAGTGTATAGTGAAGACAAAACACAGTCCAAGCGGGGTCACACGGGGTTAACACACTGCTCATTACAGTGGACACCATGTTGGATTTTGACGTTTATCTTTTTTTTTTTTGCTGCTACTACAAACTTAGATTGTTTTTACATATACTTGGATGTATATACTTACAGTTCAAAAGTAAATGGTATGTTTATCTTTAACACGATACACTGTAGGGAATCAGCAGCTGGCTGACGACCTGAATGTGTTTTACTGTAGACTTGAAAAGCTCAGTCTCACACCCCACACCCGCTCTGACCTTCACTTCACACAAATATATACCCCTGATACTCAAACTGCACTTGAGATCTGTGAAGAGGATGTGTGCCGGGTATTCTGAAAACAAAAGACAAGAAAAGCACAGTGTCCAGATGGTATTTCACCCACTTGTCTAAAATCCTGTGCTGACCAGCTGGCCCCCATCTTCACACAGATCTTCAACAGATCACTGGAGCAGTGTGAATTTCCCTGCTGCTTCAAATGCTCCACTATCATCCCTGTCCCAATGAAACCCAAGATCAAAGGATTGAATTACTACAGACCCATCACTCTGTGATCATGAAGTAATTTTGAGAGACTGGTGTTGGCCCACCTGAAGGACATCACTGGACCCTTTCTGGATCCCCTTCAGTTTGCTTATAGAACAAACAGATCTGTGGATGATGCAGTAAACATTGGATTGCATCATATCCTGCAACATCTGGACAGACCAGGGACATATGCAAGGATCCTTTTTGTGGATTTCAGTTCGGTTTTCAACACCATCATACCAGCTCTCCTATGGAATAAATTAACCCAGCTCTCTGTTCTCAAATCTATCTGTCAATGGATCACCAGCTTTCTGATGGACAGGCAGCAGCTAGTGAGACTGGGGAAATTCACTTCCAGCACATGTATGATCAGCATTGGTGCCCCCCAGGGATGTGTGCTCTCAACACTACTCTTCTCCCTGTATATCAATGACTGCACCATCAAGGATCCCTCTGTCTGAAATGGGAGACCCACATTGACTCCATTGTGAAAAAGACCCAGCAGAGGATGTACTTCCTTCGCCAGCTTCAACCTGCCACAGGAGCTGCTGATACAGTTCTACTCAGCAGTCATTGAGTCTGTCCTCTGCACTTCAATAACTGTCTGGTTTGGTTCAGCTATGAAATCGGATATCAGAAGACTACAAAAGAAAGTTCGGACGACTGAGCGGATTATTGGTTGCCCCCTGCCCTCCCTTCAAGAACTGTACACTTCCAGAGTGAGGAAAAGGGCTGGAAAAATCTCTCTGGTCTCACCCTTGCCACTACCTTTTTGAACTGTTGCCTTCTGGCCGGCACTACAAAGCTCTGATCACCAGAACGATCAGGCACAAGAACAGTTTTTTTCCCCTCAGGCTGTCAATCTCATGAATGGTTAAAATTGCCCCATTGTGCAATAATTACGTGCAATACATAGCTTAGTGAATTATATTTATTTAACATATCCTACCTCTTCTGCATTACATTCCCTTGCACTGTATCACAGATTTGTATTTGTACATAGTTGTGCTCAGAAGTTTGCATACCCTTGGAGAATTGGTAACATATGTACCATTTTTAAAGAAAACATGAGTGAGCAGGCAAAACATTTGTTTTATTTCTTATGGGATTCATATTCAACTGTAGGTTATAACAGAATGGCACAATCATAAAACAAAACATGGCAACAAAGAAAAAAATGAAATGACCCCTGTTCAAAAGTCTGCATACCCTTAGTTCTTAATGCTGTGTATTGCCCCCTTTGGCATCAATGACAGCGTGCAGTCTTTTGTAATAGTTGTCTATGAGGCCCCAAATTCTTGCAGGTGGTATAGCTGCCCATTCGTCTTGGCAAAATGCCTCCAGGTCATGCAAAGTCTTTGGTCATCTTGCATGAACTGCATGTTTGAGATCTCCCCAGAGTGGCTCGATGATATTAAGGTCAGGAGTCTGTGATGGCCACTCCAGAACCTTCACCTTTTTCTGCTGTAACCACTGGAGGGTCAACTTGGCCTTGTGCTTGGCGTCATTGTCATGCTGGAAAGTCAAAGAGCGCCCATGCGCAGCTTTCGTGCAGAAGAATGCAAATTGTCTGCCAGTATTTTCTGATAACATGCTGCATTCATCTTGCCATCAACTTTCACAAGATTCCCGTGCCTTTAGAGCTCACACCCCCTCATATTGTATATTGTATACCGGGCTTTTTTTTGTGGCATTGGCGCAGTAAAGGCTTCTTTCTGGCAACTCGACCATGCAGCTCATTTTTGTTCAAGTATCGTCGTATTGTGCTCCTTGAAACAACCACACCGTCTTTTTCCAGAGCAGCCTGTATTTCTCCTGAGGTTACCTGTGGGTTTTTCTTTGTATCCCGAACAATTCTTCTGGCAGTTGTGGCTGAAATCTTTCTTGGTCTATCTGACCTTGGCTTGGTATCAAGAGATCCCTGAATTTTCCACTTAATAAGTGATTGAACAGTACTGATTGTTCCATTACCTTGTTACGCAGGTCTTTTGACAGTTCTTTTCTGCTCCTCATGGCTCAGTATCTAGCCTGCTCAGTGCATCCATGTGAGAGCTAACAAACTCATTGACTATTTATATACAGACACTAATTGCAATTTAAAAAGCCACAGGTGTGGGAAATTAACCTTTAATTGCCATTTAAACCTGTGTGTGTCACCTTGTGTGTCTGTAACAATGCCAAACATTCAAGGGTATGTAAACTTTTGATCAGGGCCATTTGGGTGATTTTTGTTATCATTATGATTTAAAAAGGAGCCAAACAACTATGTGATAATGAATGGCTTCATATGATCACTATCCTTAAATAAAAGTTTTTTTGCATGATCAGTCATATTTTCAAAATCAATGCCAGGTTATGCAAACTTTTGAGCACAACTGTACGTGTCTATATATATATATATATATATACAGGTGCATCTCAATAAATTAGAATGTCGTGGAAAAGTTCATTTATTTCAGTAATTCAACTTAAATTGTGAAACTCGTGTATTAAATAAATTCAATGCACACAGACTGAAGTAGTTTAAGTCTTTGGTTCTTTTAATTGTGATGATTTTGGCTCACATTTAACAAACCCACCAATTCACTATCTCAAAAAATTAGAATATGGTGACATGCCAATCAGCTAATCAACTCAAAACACCTGCAAAGGTTTCCTGAGCCTTCAAAATGGTCTCTCAGTTTGGTTCACTAGGCTACACAATCATGGGGAAGACTGCTGATCTGACAGTTGTCCAGAAGACAATCATTGACACCCTTCACAAGGAGGGTAAGCCACAAACATTCATTGCCAAAGAAGCTGGCTGTTCACAGAGTGCTGTATCCAAGCATGTAAACAGAAAGTTGAGTGGAAGGAAAAAGTGTGGAAGAAAAAGATGCACAACCAACCGAGAGAACCGCAGCCTTATGAGGATTGTCAAGCAAAATCGATTCAAGAATTTGGGTGAACTTCACAAGGAATGGACTGAGGCTGGGGTCAAGGCATCAACCACACACAGACATGTCAAGGAATTTGGCTACAGTTGTCGTATTCCTCTTGTTAAGCCACTCCTGAACCACAGACAACATCAGAGGCATCTTACCTGGGCTAAGGAGAAGAAAAACTGGACTGTTGCCCAGTGTTCCAAAATCCTCTTTTCAGATGAGAGCAAGTTTTGTATTTCATTTGGAAACCAAGGTCCTAGAGTCTGGAGGAAGGGTGGAGAAGCTCATAGCCCAAGTTGCTTGAAGTCCAGTGTTAAGTTTCCACAGTCTGTGATGATTTGGGGTGCAATGTCATCTGCTGGTGTTGGTCCATTGTGTTTTTTGAAAACCAAAGTCACTGCACCCGTTTACCAAGACATTTTGGAGCACTTCATGCTTCCTTCTGCTGACCAGCTTTTTAAAGATGCTGATTTCATTTTCCAGCAGGATTTGGCACCTGCCCACACTGCCAAAAGCACCAAAAGTTGGTTAAATGACCATGGTGTTGGTGTGCTTGACTGGCCAGCAAACTCACCAGACCTGAACCCCATAGAGAATCTATGGGGTATTGTCAAGAGGAAAATGAGAAACAAGTGACCAAAAAATTCAGATGAGCTGAAGGCCACTGTCAAAGAAACCTGGGCTTCCATACCACCTCAGCAGTGCCACAAACTGATCACCTCCATGCCATGCAGAATTGAGGCAGTAATTAAAGCAAAAGGAGCCCCTACCAAGTATTGAGTACATATACAGTAAATTAACATACTTTCCAGAAGGCCAACAATTCACTAAAAATGTTTTTTTTTTATTGGTCTTATGATGTATTCTAATTTTTTGAGATAGTGAATTGGTGGGTTTTTGTTAAATGTGAGCAAAATCATCACAATTAAAAGAACCAAAGACTTAAACTACTTCAGTCTGTGTGCACTGAATTTATTTAATACACGAGTTTCACAATTTGAGTTGAATTACTGAAATAAATTAACTTTTCCACGACATTCTAATTTATTGAGATGCACCTGTATATATATATATATATATATATATATATATATATATATATATATAAAATTGTCTTATTGTGTATTTCTATATATACTTATATTGGCTTTTTTTTTTTTTTTTTTTATTATTATCTTGTTGCTGTATTGTTTGTGCGCTGGAAGCTTCTGTCACCAAGAAAAATTCCTTGTTTGTGTAAGCATACTTGGCAATAAAGCTCATTCTGATTCTGATACTGACTTTGATAGCTTAGCATGTTGATTGGTTAGCATGCTAGTCATTAGCATGATAACCAACACTTTTGTGTTACTTCTGTTGACCTCTGAGTCTTTATGTTGTGCTCACTACAATGTAGGCCATACTTCACTGCATAATTCCTGCTTCAATTCAAAACTACTTAGCTGTAATAACATTTTGTCAGCAATTTTGTACTCTGAACTTGGAATGTCTCTTTGCTGTTATTTACACTTGTCAATTGTGTGGCTCAGTGGTTAAAACTTTGGACTATGACACTAAAAGTCGGATGTTCGAACCCTGCCTCAACTAGTCTTGTCATTATTTGCATTATGCATGCCAGAAGTATTTGGCCCTGATCATTGCTGCTTGCAGCTATATTTATTCATAGATTTTCAAACTGTTCCCCCCCCCCCCAATAATAAGCCATTTTGGACTGTAATCTGTATACAACAATAGAAACACAAATACAGTTTTCCTTAAATTCACTCTAAAGGGACTCTAGGCTTTAACACTTCCTCTGATTGTCGATACTGCTGAATTGACTTTCTAATGCATGTCATTTGAGGCTGTCATCTGTTTTTGTTTAGATGTGTTTAGACACAGATTGTGTCCAGAGCTGTTATACAGATGCTGGAGACAGAGGGTTTGTAGTGTCTTCTTGGTCTCCATAGGCATCATTGAGATTCTTATTACCATTCATCATCATTGAAATGCACATCTAGAAATTGTGGTGCTGCTCTAGCATGTGTCACAGGAAGTATGTGTGTTATAACAGCCCTCACTGTAACTCAGTTAACTTCTCGAAAGACAGGCTGGAGTTCCCTTTGTGCTCACTGGACCAGTTTGTTTTATTTCAAAGGAAGTGCTTTGATGTTGAGATCTAAGGGTTTTCTGGATTAAACAATGGCTGATAAGTCAATATAAAAGGACGCAGTTAACTCAACCCCTAGACTGGGGAGGATGTAACACATCACACTATTACTGCCTGAGGAAAGCAGGCAATGAACTGAATTTAGAATCAGAATTAGCTTTATTGCCAAGTATGCTTAAACGTACAAGGAATTTGTCTTGGTGACAGAAGCTTCCAGTGCACAAACAATACAGCAACATGACAGAGATAATAATAAAAAGAGTCAAAATAAAAAGTGAATAGAAAATATAAGTATATATAGAAATACACAATAAGACAATATATATATTTACAATATACAAATACAAATCTGTTATATATAGATGCAAGGGAATGTAATGGCAGAAGAGGTATGGTATGTTGGAAAAATATAAGTAGACTAAGCTTTGTATTGCCCATAATTATTGCTCAATAGGGCAGTTTTAACTGTTTATTGGATGGATAGCCTGAGGGGGAAAAACTGTTCCTGTGCCTGATGGTTCTGGTGCTTGGTGCTCTGTAGTGCCGTCCAGAAGGGAACAGTTCAAAAAGGTAGTCGGCTGGGTGAGTGGGGTCCAGAGTGATTTGTCCAGCCCTTTTCCTCACTCTGGAAGTGTACAGTTCTTGAAGGGAGGGCAGGGGGCAACCAATGATCCTCTCAGCTGTCTGAACTGTCCTTTGTAGTCTTCTGATGTCTGATTTTGTAGCTGCACCAAACCAGACAGTTACTGAAGTGCAGAGGACAGACTCGATGACTGCCGAGTAGAACTGTATCAGCAGCGCCTGTGGCAGGTTGAAGCTGGCGAAGGAAGTACATCCTCTGCTGGGCCTTTTTCACAATGGAGTCAATGTGGGTCTCCCACTTCAGGTCCTGTGCGATGGTAGTGCCCAGGAACCTGAATGATTCCACTGTTGCCACAGTGCTGTTTAGAATGGTGAGCGGGGTCAATGTTGGGGTGTTCCTCAAAGTCCACAATCATCTCCACTGTTTTTAGTGTGTTCATCTCCAGGTTGTTTTGACTGCACCAGTGAGCCAGCCATTCAACCTCCCTTCTATATACCAAATTATCGTCATCTTGGATGAGGCTGATGACAGTAGTGTTGTTTGCAAACTTCAGGAGCTTTAATGTAAAAGAGGTGTTTGTGTACATGTTCTTTTGATCATGGCAGCAGTAATTCATCAAATAATCATCAATAATGTTGAAGAGCATTAAAATCTGACAAATCCACATGCGCAGTTTAGTCCAACACCCTTTCGGCATGTTAAATAGATGATTCATGGTGGTCTGCTGCATCCTCTGCTATACAGCACTCAGAACCAGCCCACAAGATAGGAATTGCATATTTTGTGGATGTGTTTGCACTGCTGCCTGATTTTCCTTCAGTGAATCAGGCACTAAACAAGCGCATGCAAATAAACAGTGCTTTTTCTGGGCGCAGTTCATTCTTAGTGAATTCCCCAAAATATCCCTGCAAATCTACCAAATCCAGTGACAAGTTCTTCCTCAGAAATGGTCATTGTAGCAGCCTGGGAACTTGTAAAGATGACTATATTTCTCGGCAACGACAAAACACAGCTTTCCAGAGCAATAATGCACTCTGATGTTGTGCAGTCTTTTTCAGGCCTGCAGGGTCTTGAGCATCTCCAATGAGCTTCTATCCTGTATACTAATCAGTCTAATCATTTATTTTCTGTTATGACAGTAATGTGCCTCGGCTGCTGTTTCCAAAATATTGAGCATAGAAAGCAACCACCAGTACTCACTTTCTGTCTTGTTTTTTTATCTCTATGTCTGTGCATTTAGTTGAGGTCATTGAGAAAGCATGCTGCCCATGAGGGATTTTAAAAAGCAGGAAAGAGACACCAACTGCAATGTCTTACGGGCAGAGACGTAAATGTTCCATGAAGGGTTGTCTGCAGGTCATTGCATATGTTACTTATGTCTCATAGTCAGACTTCATGGTGGCAGGGTGCTCACTGAAACAAATATAGTAATCAGTAGAGATGGGCACAGGTACTTGTTCCCACAGCCAGGTTATAAAATTAACTTTTTGCAACACTTGCCAACAGCTGGGTTTACATTAGGGCTGGGCGATATGGCTGCAGAATTTATATCTCGATATTTTTCAGCAAATTGATGATATTCGATATACATCTCGATAATTATGTTTTTGCTCTGAAATAGCATAAATTTTAATCAGAGGAACCATCATTTCATCTAAACAGCCATTGTAGCCATGTATAATTAATATTTCAAAGGCATTAAATAAAAATCTATTTAAAAATGATGAAGGCATGTTTCCCACAGTTTTTCAATTAATTAACACAAGGGAGAGTAAAATGTAATCATTTTCATTAATTTGCACATTTATACTTATAGTTAACATGCAATCATATATGGAAGCTTAATAGAAATCTTATTTATCTTCATATATTTTTACTAAAACATTTTTTTTGTGAATGAACAAGGTGTGCAAAAACTATTTGCATAGTACTAAATTATTACTGTGGAACCCAGTCAAGTTTATTATAATATAATACTGAATTATTATTATTTTCAGGATAATATTTGTTAATTTTATAAATTAATATATTTCTGTCCTATTTACTTCACCCTAAACTGGGGTTTTTATTTTGACACTGCATGCAGTCATGTTTATTTCACCTTCATCAGGAGCATATATTATGAAACGGAAAGGGCCATGTTTGTTTGACAGTTACGCGTTTTGCATCTTGTGAACCGCTGTCAAACTCTGCTGTTCCGCGTTTGTAGATTTGTATAATAACTTAATAGCAGTTACTATTGTTTCGAATTGCAAGCACAGATCAGCGGTTCATTCTGAAGCGCACACAGACCATGTTATTCAGTCTTTAATCGCAGCCTTTGGCAGTTAAATAATCACATATGATCATATCTCCATTTTGATGTTATTTTGATTAATTATACAGCCCTGAAGGATCATGAAATTGGTCTACTGATGCACTCAAACTTAATGGCCAAATAAAAGTCTCATTAAAATCATCGCAATATTCACGATATTGCTGAATTTTACATCATCAGCAAAATCGTCACGATTTTATCATGGGTATTCGATGTATATGTGAATTTTGTCACATAGCATAAAAATTCGGGATGGAAATGCCAAGATGCTAATATAATCTCCAAAAAGTGCATAAAAACATATGAACTTGCTTGATTTGGATACATTTTTTAATTCGATATGGAGAATGCACATAAACTACGATGAAAGCGCATTTATTTAATCTATTTCTATATAATTTATATAGGAATATATAAGCGCATTAAAGTCTTTGCCTCAGCATGCCATAATATTACATGATTCGCTCAGAGAATATCATCAAAATTGTCGCAAAGCATCTCAAAAGTTGCTCTGCTTATTCTGAAATGCCAAAGTTTATTTATTATTATTGTCTATTATTGCCTCCAGAACTGTCTTCACAGGCTTTCACTCCCAGACATAAGACATCTGCCGCTGAACACTAACAAACACAAAGTTCGTCAAAGTGTTTAGTCTGCATGCTAATTTGCAAGTAATTTATCACATTTAATAAAAGAGCCACAGTGGCTTCAACTTACATTTTCATTTCTGATTTATGCCAGCATCCCCAGAAGTGATAATTTTGCTCTTTTTAAAACATGGCATGGAAATGCTGTTGTAGTAGCAAATTGTTTTTGTGATTATTCCAATGTTTCATATTAAATTTGTAACTTTGATCCATGACTAATGTTGAGGAAACTGAGGAAATAAACTGGCAATAAATATTTCTCACCAGCCATTAAACGCATTGAAGACACGTTTGTGATTTTTTTTTCTTTCATATTTTAGTTCATATTATATTTTACATTTTGAGTCACAAAACATTTTGTGAAACAAAAATGGAAAAGGTTATGTACAAAATATCAAAACATTGTTCTGGCCAACAAATATTGTAATTGATAAATGTTATTCATTTATGACATTCAAAACACATGTGACAGCCCCCCAAAAAAATTTAAAAACATGCTCCAACCTGACTTTCATGAAAAATACCTAAGAACACATTACCTTTCTGTAAAAATCTACCTTTACAATATAGTTGACCCTTGCCAGTGTGGTTTGATTGTTTGCTTTTTTACCTTATAGCGATAACAAAAATATGATAGTGAAAATCGACCATGGAGGGTAGAATTCAAAAATGGGTCAATTTGACCCTTTAAAATTTTTAACACTGACTTGCATCAGGTTTAAGTTCTTGGCCTGAAACTTCATGGCATCCTCCACAGAGGTGATCTGAACCTGGCAATGTCATTTCTTTTAAATTCCATGTATTATACAGTCTATTTTGTCCTTAATAGTCAAATTGACCCTTTTTTCTTTTTTGAAACTGCCCTATTGAGCAATTTCAAAAGCTTGTAATAAAGACTCAGTTTGTTCTATCTCTCTACTTTTGGTCTTACATTGTTTGTCTAGGTGCCAGCTAACACTAAAAAATTTTTTTAAATTTTTTTAAATAAATTTTTTAAAATAGATTTTTTTCTCTATCATCCTGTACCACAATATACAGATCTGAAAGGCAGGGGACATCCCAATGCAGCTTCAAAAATTGTGTTTAAAAAAAAGCTTCAAAAGCTTGTAATAAAGGCTCTGTTGGCTCTATCTCCCTACTTTTAGTCTTGGATCATTCCACTAAATGGCAGCAAACACTAGAAAATATTCACAGTATCACAGTATACAGATCTGAAAGTCAGGGGGAGCCCCAACTCCGCCCATAGACATCCAGCCTTTTTTGAGAACCCTCACCATAAAAGCTCAATGTTATTATAAGAACACTCTTACTAATAATTTTACACCCCCCCCACACAAAAAGTGCATAAGTACATACACACAGACATTAACAAACACTCATTGACAACAGACACAATTGCAAACAATAATTTTTTTTATATATATATTTGTTATTTCAGTGTTCTTTTTGTTTATTAAATGTTTGATATGTTCAAATGAAAATAAAAAAACAAAACTTAAAAAAGGAGAATAAATGGAAATTAAAGTTATTAGTTATTGGAATATTTTGTTCAAATAATCATCAAAAGAGTTTGAAAGTGGCACTGTGAATAAAAATAAAAAAGTGAATAAAAAAAAGTCACGTCTGCTCTGATCACTGCTTCTGTAAGCCCCAAATAGTCCGAAATTCTATATCAGCTCTTACTTTTAGGTTGTTTTCTACTAAATAAATAAATATATATATATATATATACTTGTCTCTTAGCTTGTCTGGGTAAATAATCCACTGTTATGTCTCAGTTCAGCAAAAAATAAAAAAAGTATTATAAACAAATAATCGGTTGAATATGTATCTGACTATGAGGTTCCTGGCTTTCAAATGATATAGATCACATTTGTAGTCCATTCAGAGGTTGAGATATTCCACAAAACATGGGGAAAGGGTGGATGTTCCCCATGTTTTGTGGGGGGAAAAAAGACTGAATTTCTGTGGGCGGAGTCACAAACCACATTGGAGCACCCCCTGCTTTCTAAATCTGTGTATTGTGAAAGAAGTTGATAAAGAAAAAACATATTTTTTCTAGTGTTAGCTAGCACCTAGACAAGTAGAAAGAGCAAACAGATCTTTTTATTTATTTATTTATTTATTTTTTTTAATTGAACATAAAAAGTGTCAATTTGACCCTTAAGTAGAGACTTGAGCATTAAGACCAAGGAGGGGTTAAGAGCGATTTGAACTAGGTGTTTCAAACTAACATACGATGCCTCCATTTGCGCAATTGGACTTTTTACTACTTATAGTTACTGAGATCCCCGGTAACAACTTCCCTTGGTCTTCCCTATTATGTTGCAGTTGAAGTTACCAGCCAATAGCAAGTAACTATTTATTTACTCCCTAAAGCAAAGTTTTACTTGCATTTGGTACTTGGCAAGTGTTAATTTTGGACCCTGCCTACAGCAATGTGTAAGCATGTTTTGCATTAAAAAGTGCAGCAAGTCTTAAAACATAATTTTTAAAGTTGAGCTATTTTTAACTTGACACGGCATCTTATTTATTTTTTATCCCCTTTTCTCCCAATGGGAATTGGGCATTCCAAATTAATTAGTAGGTGATGCTGAAAAACAACGAGGCACAATGCATCTGCCATCTGACGCATATGTACACAGGCCAACAATTAAAATGTAGCATAGATGTTTTGGTTGTTTTGTTGAGTGCTCAAGAAATAAAAATTAAAAAGATGCCTATCTCTTTTATATTGTAGTATAAAAGCAGTCATTATTCTCTGATCACTTATGTAATGCCATCGGATCTTTCACTTCAATCAAACACAAAATACATAGTATTGTCATTTTTATTTTTATGTAATTTTTTTTTTTGTGGTTTGTTCTAGTTAGCCAAATCATGCTGGCCATTTCCTTTTAGTAGTTATTGTAAGATCAATGTTTTAGGTAGAAATAACAAATATTATTGTTTTACTAAATAATTACAGATTAATTTGTTAGTTTTAATTTTTGGGACACAGTCCAGTCAAACAATAATAAATGTCATGGCATCATTAGCTTTCTCTGGGATTCCCTTGCCCCTGTTAAAACAGATGTATTGGCAGTCTGGCAGTTGCAGTCGAGGAAAACTGCAGACTTGCGTTACACATGAGTACATCCAGATGGGAAGTTTTCAATTGGTCATTAGAAGAATCATAAGCGTAACAGTAAAATGGTCAACATATAATTTATTGTGCAAATTTACTGGTTAATTGCTGCTCTTCTGCAGGTACTGTATTACCACTGTCTTGTTCCAAACCTCAACATTTAAGCTGGTAAAGGAAGACAGAGTCCATCATTGCTGTTGTTATTATAATAGAAACAAATGAATAATCATGGCAGCAGTTAATTTATGATCCATGTTTACAACATGATTAATGACAACGTGTTTCACAAATATATGTGTAACTCTTTAAAAGTGCATTCAGTAATTTGGGGCTAATTTAAAAAGTTTTACACATTAACAAATTATTATTATTATTATTTTATTATTTTTATTTTTTTGAAGAGTGATCTGAATGGTGTGGGTCACCCCTTTAGTGTGTTTCGCCATGTTGAAATCACATGACCCGCGGTGTTTCACTAAACATCAAAAAAGAAAATCCTTGCGCTCATTGGCTGCCACCTATCTACAGCAGATACACTTGGCTATGCTAAGCGCAGTATTGTTTGGTAATGCAAAGAGTGAAAATAACACAACGGAACATATTATTGTGCTTTAGAAGCAGAGACAATGGGAGATTCAGTAGCTGTAATGGCGAAGAAGCGAAAAAGGTCTGCAAAGGCAAAAAAAGACCTGCAAAGGCAAAAAACTAGATTAAACATCAGGATGGCATACACAGGGTGGAAAGATTTGATGGAGATAAACCTGAGTAGTGCTGCCGATGTTGCTTCTTTTTTGTTGGACAGGTAATGAATTATTAATTGTTTAGACCACTCTCTAAAATAGTATCAGTGGAATTTACTGAGAACTCATACAAGTTTCCCTCTAACTTTTTAAAATGATGTGTGTAGTCACCGTATGTTAGTAATGGACAGTTTTCAGCTGTGTTTACAAACGCAACCGGAAAGCAACTTGTAATTTTAATTTCTTTGTTATCACAGCCATAGTAAGCTATCTACCTCCACCTCTATGAAACAGCATACGTCTTGATTCATTTAGTGCAAATAGCTTGGCACAGCGATTGTTGTGAATTTTGTGTAAACAGTGACTTTGGTTGCTTGGAAACAAAACAAGTTTGCCAAATACAGTATTAATGAACATGCTAAATTTGATCTTCAAAAACAATTCTAATCTTTCCTTTACCATAACATTCTGTATTGCTAGATAACTGAGGTTTATTTTACACTAAGCAGTTCTCTAATAAAGGTAATATCTGTCTTTAGAAACGACATGAAACATAGTCTCCAAAGATTATTGATATGAGGAACAAAAATATCTGTCTTTAACAGCAGAAGCATGTTCGCTTGATTTCTGACGTTTGTTTTTAGGCAAAGCAATTATATTTTAGTAGTAGTAAGTAACTTTAGAAATTACCTTTCCAGACGCAAATGATATTCCAGAGCTGATGGGGGCAGCAGAAACGATCATGCTTATCTACATCGATAGATGGCAGTACAGTGTATAACACCACTGTCTTATGGGTACTTAAAGTACACGAAGAAGAGTAATGCTAATGCTAGCTAGAGAATGACTGAATGCCTCTTTAAAATGTTTTTTTGCTACATAAGTAGCCATTTTTATGTTCTTTGTGCCACTTTTTGTAGCTCTCTTGAACACCGATTAAAACTCTCTTTAGTGATTACCACTCTGAGATAGATGTTAGTACCAGGTGTAAACGCTATCGGCCTCAGTCAGGGAGTCTTTAAGTTTGTGGAATGACCTATTCTTGCTCATTTCCAGCCAGTATTATGGCTGTGATGGACATTACAGTGAAGGTTTAGACTATATAAAAGCTTCAAGTCCTCTGAATGGGCTTGTACTTCAAATAGACAGTAAGTATGTACAAGTACATGTTGGACAGCACCACAGCTGGCAGGCCAGAGTATGTGAGCGGAGCGAAAGCGGAGCGGCCTGATTTTGCCTGGAGCCAGGAGTGTTTTTTTTTTTTTTTTTAATCTGAGCGTCATTGTTTTCTCTCGCTCCAAGAGCGTTCCACTAACGCTTCATCACAAGCACAACACCTGTTAACGGCCCATAATGCAGCAATAATTCACCAAGCAGTGTTAAACAATATTGGCATGAATGAAAGGTGTAATATCTGATATTGACAAAGAATGTATCGGATAGTGCCACTTGGTTATATTGCACCTCCCGCGCGAGGGTTTTCACTTTGACTCTGTATTTGGTGTTCACACTCACTTTTTTTAAAGGTATAATCTAGTCACGTTTTTTATCAAACCCCACAATGAAGACTTTAAGACATTACAGACATTACAGCTTCAATTTCTGTTACAGCATTATTTTCTGTAAAACTGCTTTGAAACGGTGCGTGTTGTGTAATGCGTTATACAAATAAAAATGAACTATTGAGTAAAGCTTACCTTCAACTACACGTTCGTGTCTCTGCTCCATCTTCCTTCCTTAACTGGTTTATATTGAAAATGAATGACGGCCGAGGAGAACGCGAGTGGGTAGGTAATTGCCACAACCAAATGTTAAAGCTACACTATATGTAACTTTTGTCCCTCTAGCGGTTGAAGCATTAAACTGCAAGTAACTTGCAGAGGAAAATTTGACAATTTGTGATTCGGCACTGCTCTTAGTATGAATCTCACGATTTGAGGACTCGGAGATATTTATGAGTCGAGGTGCTATTTTCATGTTGATATTATTTTATTTGTTTAAACGTTTATAACAGATATATTACTTGCTTTGAGGAGGATAAACAACACTTAATTACATTTTAATGTAATTATTCATGTGTTTTATCCAGGGGTGGACTGGCTATAGGGAGAACAGGGACTTTTTCCGGTGGGCCAGCCGCGAAACTGAGCCGAATGGGCCGTGATAAGCTGAAACGGGCCGCCGCGTTACACTGCATGGGCCGCGACAGGCTGAAGAGGGCCGCAAAACGGCGCCGCGATATGCCGAAGGTTGCCACGAAATGCAGAATATGCAGAAGAGGACAGCTACAATAAATATGCACTATAACAACTACAATAATAAATGTTAAAATTTCTTTGGAAATAAATTTATAATAGAGAAATGGTTACACTCCAAACAAATTAATATACATTACTATGCTATGAAATTGGTACATAATAAACAACTTGAATTTACCTTTAATAGTGGCCTATGGTGATAAGCTCTGTTTAAACAGGCTATCTGCTAAAAGCAAAAAAATAATAAATAATAATAATAATACAAAAATAGCATAAGAAAACAATGACACACACACTTGGGGAATCTCAAAATATAACTAATATTGGCAGTATATTCCTGCTGTTTAGCCAGAAGGGTACGGGCCCCAAATGTGAGCCTTGATTCTCCCAGGGTTGTTTTTCTCCATTAACCAACATCTTATGGAGTTTTTTTTGTTCCTTGTCACGGTTGCCTTTGGCTTGCTCACTTAGGGGCCTAAAAACAAATATTATTTACTTATTAAAGCACAATCTTCAATCACATTTTTATCATATAGCACAAAGATGACTAAGACATGTTACAGTAACTTTACCAGAAAAAATTTAACTTATAAAATATACAGTAAATATACAATTGTTTGATTCATTAAAGCATGACAACCAATATAAGCTCCAACAACCCTACCAGAAATCATATTCAAGCATTATAGCAACAACTTCGCCAAACAGTTAAAAACAGTTATAAATCCATTAGGAGAATTATTTCGTGCCGCTACTGAACAGCTGTTGTACTTGCTTCCCGCTTCCCCGACACTCATCCGAGACCTGTTTTTCTGAGCTTACGTTCATGACGTTAACATGCAAGGATGATTGACGTGTGCCTGCGATTTCACGCCAAATCCATCCTGACAGCACTAAATAAAAATCTTTATTGTAGGCTTACCGTAGACAAGGACAGGGTTTTGAACATTAATTTTATTTACTCACTCAATAGTGAACTTTTGTCAATTGTAACCAAAAAAATAAAATAAAATAAAAAATCTTGTAAGGCATGTGTGTAGAAAACATGATAATATTTGTTTACATGTGGAAGGAAAATCTAAAGGTCAGTAATACATATCTCTCTCCCATGTTAAATATCTTGAATAATTATATTATCATCCTAATCTACTGCATCACCATCTCAACTGTATTACGTCCCACATTAAATAGAATTTTAGAACTTTTAACAACCTGAAACACCAACTGAACTTATAAATTTGTTAAAATGGCATAGTTTGACTATTTCTGAAAGTAAGCTCAGCATTGGACATTGTTTTGAATGTCTTATCTAGACGTAATTGTTTTTTTTTTATAATATTAATAAATTAAGTGAAGGAAGAGCAATAATACATTGGCCTGATAATGCTTTTTTTCCCATTTGGTAATTTATTCCTGTTTTTTTTTGTGTTTTTGCTTTTTGTTTTTTTTAATCCACAGAATTTTGCCGATATGTTTCAAATGTTTAAGCTAACATGAATAATTTTATATGAAGACTTGGGCAAAAGCTAGTGTTCCAATAAAGCATATTGTAGCTTTTGTCCTAGTATTGTGTATTTATTTTTCATTTAATACATCGTCTGCACGAGGTTTGCTTAATTTAAAAGCATGCTGAATTGGCCTAATGTTTTTTTTTTTTTTTTCTCTCAGTTTGGGAATTTATTCCAGTGATTGAATTTAATGTTTGTTTGTTTTTTTACTATTTAATTTATTTGATCCAGAGAATGTTGCCGATATCTTTCAAAAGTAGTTAATATAAATAATTTAATTTAGGTTTGGGCAAATGCTAGTGTTCCAGTAAAGCACATTGTAGCTGAAATAACTTTACAGTGGAGTAGTAGTTAGGTGCAAATTTTGCCATGGAACGAACATGGAGCGAGGTTTCTCTAATGAGGGAGCGTGGAGTGAGCGTGGAGCGGGAAATAGACAACCTGGAGTGGAGCTTGTGTGGAGTGATTATTGAATGCTTTGAGCGCAGAGGGGAAATTGTTGCCACTGCACTCACATACTGTGGACTGATTTAGGCTTATTTATTCTGTTCGTCTGTTCTGATTGTTGTGTATAGCTAACCTCAACAGCTGTATTAGAGTAGACTGAGTGTTTCTGGACTAAAATGTTTATTTCTCTCTTTTCAGTATCAACAATAAGCTCCAGCAGCCTGAGGCTGCGTCAGGAGTGCTGGAGTATGCCATGAAGCACTTCGGAGAACTGGTAAAAGCTTTCATCCATCTGTCAATATGTCTAATCATGCATCACTGATTTACTTCACAACATACCCCCTAAAAACCCCTTAAAAGAACGGTTCACCCAAAAATTCAAATGTATGCCATTATTTACACACTATAATGTCATTTCAATCCTATATGCTGTTATTTTTGCAGTGGAACACCAACTGAGAAATTTCGTGCTCTTTCCCATACAACGACAATTGATAGTCACCACATCTGTCAAGCTCCTAAAAAAAATAAAAAAAAAAGCACCAAAAAGGTGTCATACAAGGGTCCCATGCAACCATATGCTCTATATTCCCAGGTCTCTGATGTCATACGATAGGTTTTTGTGGGGAACTGACTGACTTTAAGTCATTATTCACTGATAATCTTGTTCTCCATTGATCAGTTAACTCGAAAACTTGAATGAGTTTCATTCATAAAGTTTCATGAATTAACTGATCCATTTTTTTGAGTTCATCTTCGTGACTTAATGATCCATTCACTATGGATCTTGAGTTAACAGCTCACTGCAGGACAAGAATAATTACTGAAGTTTCAAAGATATTATGTGACATCAGATGACTTGTGATATACACAATACCTATGGACTGCTTCTATGTTTGCTTTTTTTGTTGTTGTTGTTTTTGGTAATTTTTGGCTTGCAGTATGTCTGCTTTGTTTACAATAGCTTTAAACTTGGCTTATCAGATTTTCAAGCAGGAACTGTCTGTTTTATAAAATGTTTGGGGTAAGGGTATATGGGGTTAGTGTATTACTAGTTTATAAGGTCAAACCTTTTCTTCCAGTTTCTTGACACTTATTGTCAAGAAAAACTTCTTGTCCTTTACATAATAAAAAGTAGAATATTTTGTTCTTTATTCTGAAATCAGACCACAATATTTGTTTATTTTTATTTAATTTTTGCAAAAGTATGTTGTTTCTCATTGTTCTTACAATGGGAAACAACAAAAGTTCCAAAAGCCTAAGGGGGGAATTCACTAAGAATGAATTGTGCCTGGTAAATGCACTGTTGTGTTGTGGTTTAGCGCCTGATTGACAAAAAAAATTGTGCAGATCAGCCAATGGCACAAACACTAAATCTGTGCTGAACACAATTTGCATGGCATAATTTTGATCTTGCGGACCGGTTCTGAACACTATATAGCCAAAGATGTAGAAGACCACAGTGATCTGACACTCTGTCGGGACTGTAGAGCATCATTCCGCTACTGTGATCCAGACACCTGAATCATCTCTTTAAAATGCAGAAAGTTCACTTGACTACACTCCACATCTGGATTTTTTGCCAGGTTTTTTTTGCCAGGTTATAATGGCATTATATTAATGCCATTATACTTCTCCATTATTTGATAATTATTTATTAATTACTGCTGCTGTGAATGATAGAAAATGTACTCAAACAGCTCTTTTAAATAAAATTCAGTTTACCGCCTGCTTTCCTCGGGTGGTATTAGCGTGATGTTCACTGTGGCGGGCAAATGGCACATAGTTTTGTGAATGAAGCACAATCTAAAATGAACCTAATTTAGCATGTTTAGGGCGTGTTTGCATTGATAGGAATGACAATGACTTAATTGAAATACTTAAAATGTAGCACAATTTCAGAGCTGATTGTGGCTGGATTGCTGGTAGTTAGTGAACAGTTTTTGCTGAAATACCACACACCACCGTTGTACAACTATTTAGTGAATTTGCCAGTAAGACTAGTAAAAAAGCTTCTGAATAAAAAATAAAAAATATAACAATAAAAAATAAATAAATCATAACAGATTGTATTGTGAACAACAATTTGAATGAAAGGTTAAGTTGAAAAATTTACATAATTTGAAAACATGAATTTCTTTGGAAATGTATGTATAATGTATGTATATTGAAAGGCCCAATCTCACACCCCACACCCTCTCTGACCTTCACTTCACACAAACACCAACACCTCCTGCAACCCCCCTCCTCCCCCTCATGCTACTCAACATGCACTTAAGATCTGTGAAGATGATGTGAGCCGCGTCTTTCAACAACAAAGGATAAGGAAATCACAGGGCCCAGATGGCGTTTCACCTGCATGTCTTAGATCCTGTGCTAACCAGCTGGCCCCCATCTTCACACAGATCTTCAATAGATCACTGGAGCAGTATGAAGTCCCATGCTGCTTCAAACATTCCACTATCATCCCCATCCCAAACAAACCAAAAATCACAGGACTTAATGACTGTCGCCCTGACGTCTGTGGTCATGAAATCATTTGAGAGACTGGTGTTGGCCCACCTGAAGAACATCACTGGACCCTTTCTAGATCCCCTTCAATTTGCTTATCGAGCAAACAGGTCTGTGGATGATGCAGTCAACATGGGATTGCATCTTATCCTGCAACATCTGGACAGACCAGGGACATATGCAAGGATCCTTTTTGTGGACTTCAGTTCGGCTTTCAACACCATCATCCCAGCTATACTCCAGAATAAATTACATCAACTCTCTGTTCCCATGTCTATCTGTCAGTGGATTACCAGCTTTCTGATGGACAGGCAGCAGCTTGTGAGACAGGGGAAATTCACTTCTAGTACCTGTACAAGTAAGTACAAGGACCCCTCTGTCAAGCTCCTGATGTTTGCAGACGACACCACTGTCATCAGCCTCATCCGAGATGACGATGAGTCTGCATACAGAAGGGAGGTTAAACAGCTGGCTGTCTGGTGCAGTCAAAACAACCTTGAGCTGAACACGCTCAAAACGGTGGAGATAATTGTGGACGTTTGGAGAAACACCCCAACACTGACCCCCCTCACCATTCTAAACAGCACTGTGGCAGCAGTGGAGTCATTCAGGTTGCTGGGCACTACCATCTCACAGGGCCTGAAGTGGGAGACCCACATTGACTCCATTGTGAAAAAGGCCCAGCAGAGATTGTACTTCCTTCGTCAGCTGAAGAAGTTCAACCTGCCACAGGCGCTGCTGATACAGTTCTACTCAGCAGTCATTGAGTCTGTCCTCTGCACTTCAATAACTGTCTGGTTTGGTTCAGCTATGAAATCAGACATCAGAAGACTACAAAGGACAGTTCGGACTGCTGAGAGGATTATTGGTTGCCCCCTGCCCCCCCCCCCCACCCCCACCCCCTTCAAGAACTATATACTTCCAGAGTGAGGAAAAAGGCTTGAAAAATCACTCTGGACCCCACTCACCCTGCCTACTACCTTTTTGAACTGTTGCCTTCTGGCCAACGCTTCAGAGCACTGAGCACCAGAACCGTCAGGCACAGGAACAGTTTTTTCCCCTCAGGCTATCCATCTCATGAACAGTTAAATTGCCCCATTGAGCAACAACTATGTGCAATACACAGTTTAGTCTTTCTTATAATTATCCAACACATCCAACCTCTTCTGCCATTTCATTCCTCTGAGAGGAAAAAAAAACATTTGAACTGTACATAACAGATTTGTATTTGCACTGTACATAACAGATTGTATTAGATTTGCACTACCCATGCGTATGTGTGTATGTATGTATGTGTGTGTCTGTACGTATGTGTATAATTATTTTTTATTTTTTATTTTTATTATTATCTATGTCTTGCTGCTGTTTTTGTATTGTTGTACACTGGAAGCTCCTGTCACCAAGACAAATTCCTTGAATGTGTAAGCATACTTGGCAATAAAGCTCATTCTGATTCTGATTTGTATTTGGAATGCCTTCTTATGCTTTAATGACTGTGTGTACACAAGCCGACAGCTTGAAAGCTTTGGACATTCTTAAAGTACTGTCAAAAATAAAATGGGGTGTAGATTGCACTGTCCTTTTGCGGCTATACAGACTGTTGGTCTGCTCTCGACTGGATTATGGGAGTATAGTGTACAGTTCGGCCAGAAAATTGTACCTACAAATGCTGGATACTGTATGTCATCAAGGACTGAGACTTGTTTCAGGAGCCTTCAGGACTTCTCCTATACAAAGTTTATACATGGAAGCAAATGAACCACTTCTTCAAATTAGATTTCAATATACAGTTAAGATAAAGACAAATCAACACAACCCAGCTTGCATGCCAATCTTCCATCCACAGTATTTGTATGAGACCAGACCCAGCTATATCAGACTGTTTGGAATGCACATCAGACCACATATAGAAAACTTGGACATACAGTTGAAGTCAGAAGTTTACATACATTTAGGTTGAAGTCATTAAAACTCATTTTTTAACCACTCCACAGATTTCATATTAGCAAACTATAGTTTTGGCAAGTCATTTAGGACATCTACTTTGTGCATGACACAAGTAATTTTTCCAGCAGTTGTTTATAGGCAGATTGTTTCACTTTTAATTGACTATATCGCAATTCCAGTCGGTCAGAACTTTACATACAGTAAGTTAACTGTGCCTTTAAGCAGCTTGGTAAATTCCAGAAAATGATGTCAAGCCTTTAGGCAATTAGCTTCTGATAGGCTAATTGGAGTCAGTTGGAGGTGTACCTATGGAGGTATTTTAAGGCCTACATTCAAACTCAGTGACTCTTTGCTTGACATCATGGAAAATCAAAAGAAATCAGCCAGGACCTCAGAAAAAAAAATTGTCTGGTTAATTTGTCTCCCTCCACAAGTCTGGTTTATCCTTGAGCAATTTCCAAATGCTTTAAGGTACCATGTTCATCATGTATCATCTGTACAAACAATAGTACACAAGTATTAACACCATGGGACCATGCAGCCATAATACTGCTCAGGAAGGAGATGCATTCTGTCTCCTAGAGAAGTGCAAATCAATCCCAGAACAACAGCAAAGGACCTTTTGAAGATGCTGGAGGAAACTGGTAGACAAGTATCTATATCCACCGTAAAACGTCTCCTATATCAACATAACCTGAAAGGCTGCTCAGCAAGAAAGAAGCCACTGCTCCAAAACTGCCATAAAAAAGCCAGAC
Organism: Myxocyprinus asiaticus; assembly: GCF_019703515.2. NCBI lineage: Eukaryota > Metazoa > Chordata > Actinopteri > Cypriniformes > Catostomidae > Myxocyprinus > Myxocyprinus asiaticus. Next base: position 5,970,352 of record NC_059376.1, read on the forward strand.
TACATTTTGCAAGTGCACATGAGGACAAAGATCTTACTTTTTTGAGAAATGTCATCTGGTCTGATGAAACAAAAATTGAACTGTTTGGCCATAATGACCATCGTTAAGTTTGGAGGAAAAAGGGTGAGGCTTACAAGCCGAAGAACACCATCCCAACCGTGTAGCATGGGGGTGGCAGCATCATGTTGTGGGGGTGCTTTGCTGCAGGAGGGACTGGTGAACTTCACAAAATAGATGGCATCATGAGGAAGGAAAATGATGTGGATATATTGAAGCAACATCTCAAGACATCAGCCAAGAAGTTAAAGCTCGGTCGCAAATGGGTCTTCCAAAATGGACAATAACCCCAGGCATACCTCCAAAGTTGTGGCAAAATGGCTTAAGGACAGCAAAGTCACAATATTGGAGTCGCTGTCACAAAGCCATGACCTCAATCCAATAGAAAATTTGTGGGCAGAACTGAAAAAGTGTGCTCGAACACAGAAGCCTACAAACCTGACTCAGTTACACCAGTTCTGTCTGGAGGAATGGGCCAAAATTCCAGCAACTTATAGTGAGAAGCTTGTGGAAGGCTACCCAAAATGTTTGGCCCAAGTTAAACAATTTAAAGGCAATGCTACCAAATACCAACAAAGTGTATGTAAACTTCTGACCCACTGGGAATGTGATTAAAGAAATTAAAGCTGAAATAAATCATTCTCTCTACTATTATTCTGACATTTCACATTCTTAAAATAAAGTAGTGATCCTAACTGACCTAAGACAGTGCATTTTTCTACAATTAAATGTCAGGAACTGAGTTTAAGTGTATTTGGCTAAGGTGTATGTAAACTTCTGACTTCAAATGTAAATCTTGATATTCTAAGCCAGACTACCTTCTGCCCAATTCCCCTTTGGAGTTTAAATAAATTATGCATCAACCTGGAATTGACTTGCAATAAGAAGGCTAAAACCCTCCCACATATATATCAACAGCACGTCCTTGACGTAAGAAACCTTCATCCCTGCCATAAACCTATATACACAGATGGGTCGAAAATAGACAGTCAGGTTTCCGCAGAAGCAGTGATTGGTCACCTACGCTATAGCATTCGCATCCCAGACCAAAGTTCCATTTTTACAGCAGATGCCCGTGCTCTACTTCTGGCTCTGGAATATATTGAAAATGCAAAAGAGCGGAACTTTATTGTACTCACTGACTCAAAATCCTGTCTTCAAGCACTGGAATCTTTGAAGATGAAACATCCCATTATTGTTGATATTTTAATGAAAGCTATTCAGCTGCAGAGAAACAATTGCAACATAATCTTTTGTTGGATCCCGGGACATAGCGGTCTTCTTGGAAATGAGCAAGCATACATGGTTGCTAAAAAAGACCTCACGGAAAGAATTAAAGAGTGCAGAATCCCACCTTTGGTCCTCAACCCCCTATTCAACCACTATATTTTAAATAAATGGCAAATGGAATGGGAAGGATGTCTTAATAACAAACTATTTGAAATAAACCCTGTGGTTGGAATAAGATATATTTATCCCTTCAAATCTAGACATGACCAAGTGGTGTACACAAGGTGTTGTATAGGCCACACTAGACTGACATATGTGTATTTATTGAAAGGTGAAGAACCACCAAAATGACAATATTGTAACACCCCTTTGACTTTGAAACATGCGCTCCTGATCTGCCCTATTTTTAACGTCATGAGGCAACGCTTTTTATCTGGAAAAACCTTGAAAGACTTGTTTTGTAAGATGTGCTCAGGAAAGCTCTTGAAATTTGTATCAAAGGTGCAGCTAAAGGATCTTTTATATAATGTATTTACTGTACTGGATTGAACAGTCTGCCTTTTTTCTATGTATTGTTTTTGCAAGGTGTGTTGTATTTTTGAATTGTTTGATTGCCACCTGTATTTGCCATGAAATAGCCATTGTAGCTGATATGGCAATAAACACCAAACAAATAAACACTCAAACTGACATGGACAGCACAAGTTTGGTCCATGCTATCCCAGCATGATTTGAGAATGTTCAAAAGAGCATCTTGTGAACTTCTATGGAAGTAAGGAAATCTGACCTTCTGTACAAAGGAATTAAAATGATCAATGTGTAGGGCTTTACTGGTTGTTTAGATCAGTGTTACTATCAGAAATAATTAATAATTATTTCTGTAGTTATTAATTAATATTTGAATTAATCAATTGAATCTAACTCATTAAAACCTCATATGGGGCTCCAGTAAATGTAGTGTGCTAAGTTTAGGAGCAAATTTGGTTAATAGCAATAATTAATAATTATCAAAGATAATTATTAATTATTAAAATCAATAGAACATTGATGAGAATCAATGTTAGTTTTTTTTAATCCTTTAAAATCAACAATTATCAAAGATAATCGTTAATTGTTAACATCAGTGAAACATTAATTAAAATTAACACTAGCTTATTGATCATTCAAATTCAAAAATCATCAAAGATAATTATCAATTATCAAAAATCAATAGAATATTAATAAGGATTAACATTGACGGGGCACCACCCTGAAATCAGGGACTAATAACCAAATAGTAAAACAGTCTCAATATTAGATTGTTTTCTTAGGAAAATCGACATCCAAAGAATATCGATTTTCGGGAAAAAACAATGAATGAAGGTTTGAATCCGAGCACTGACATCCCGTCAGCATGACACAGGCGTATGCAAAACAAACCAAAACACTTCTCTTTGTAATATAAACAAAGTTTATTTATGCAGTAATATTAATTAATACAATGCAGTCAATAAACTTCCGACTTACAACTACAAACTAAACAGTGATATGATTAGATATGGAAATAAAATAATCCTATAACACATAAGGTGTGTGTGTGACAGTGTATGTGTGTGTCAGTGTGGTTAGTACGAGAGAGAGAGAGAGAAGTGACAGCCCTAAAGCCGATTTTGCGATAGTGGGAGAGAAAGCAGCTCTCAGTTTATCACTCAGAGACGCGGTTTTACGAGCGGGGCTCGTAAAAGTCCCGCGTTATTTGACTCTTTAATGGATGAACTCAGTTGCTGTCTCACCCACGATGGCGAAATTGCACAACAATCCAATTTGGTTGGACCACAATACAGCAAAACAAATTTGTGATAATTAATACCCTGAGTATTAATAATGAGCGGACATGGCGGTCCGTAAACTGTACAAGCAAAAACCTAGAAACACAAGAATAACACACTATAATATTCTATCTCTGCCCAGACGTAAACCTCTTACTTGAATCGCATGAGGACACAGGTAGAATGTGTTTTCCTCCGTCCTTTAACTCTGACCCGGTTCCTTGAGGCTTGGGTGATGACGGGAGGCCGTTTCCTCGCTCTGTCGGCGGGTGGTACGGCTGTTGATTCTCGGCGGGCTGGCGGAGAACTCAGAAATGTCGACTTGATTGAAGATGGAAGAGAAATCTTTAATCTCTTCACTTCTGTAGGCAAACAGATGAAGATGCGAATTGCTCGGCGGTCTCCTTCAGATCCGTTAGAGTGTTCGGTTGAACACAGAGTAATCTCAACTCGTCCAGCGAGATGGAGATTGTATGGCTACAGTTTCAAGTCGGACGTTACTTCCTTTTGCCACGAGGTTGCACGTGAGAGCAGCGTTGAACTGCGTCCACACACTGCAAGCAAAGTTGCTGGAAGCAACTCACGAAAGCATTTCAGAGGTATTTCAACTCCTGATGATGTCATGGTTTGAGGTGACATTCTGTTGTGTGCCTCATCCAATAGGAGTTGAGAGTTCGATCCTTTAGTGAGCAAGGCTTCATGGATTTGTAGTCTGTTTTGGACTCCCTTTGTTTGATTTTGGCGCGATTTTTATCAGTAAGGTTTACGACTTGGAAGGTGGGGGCTTTAGTTAGGTTTTTACGACTGTATTAGGCCTGCCTTTGTCTTCTATCTGAATACATGAGGCCCAACAAATGTTAAAATTTTTTCTTACATTTGTGTACATTTCTTACTTTGATTAGTGACCATGAAATAGTGCAGAATCTTTAATATTTCTGATTCATTTCACTTTATATTTTATTTCTCAGATTTTTAGTGCGGTCTCAGACTTAGGAACCCCAATGTTACTCATTGTTTGTAAGATGTGCAGCCATTCCCAAGCAAGGTGTGAGATAAGTTTATCTGTGTAGCTAAAACCCAAAAGTGGTGTAAACCTTGTGCAACATCTGTACACCATTTGTCTGTGGTATCTGTCTCTTTTTATCTGAAGGGTCACATTGTAAGAGCTAAATGAAGCTGTTTCTTTATGCAGTATAACATTTGAAACTTTTGAAGTTGTTCAAATGGTGTTTCCTAGTTGTTTAGATGTTTTGATGCATCGATTTTATCTTATGTATGATGCATAATACTGCCTTTCCTTCAAGTGTCTCCTGCTCTGCAGACAGACACAGTCCAGAAATAAAATAACATCTATAAACAGGACATGTCTTGGAAGTTGTGCCGCTACTTTTCCACATCTATTGCATAACTCCACAGACAGTCTTTCTTTGTTAAGACTTGATTGCTTCTCCCTGTGATTCCTAATTGCTCCAAGATGATCTCTGAATGCCGCTGCACATCTTGTGTGTACTTTTTTGGTATGAAGGAAAGTCATATTTGTCAAGGTATTAACTTATGCACTTACTTGTTCACTTAAAACAACATTAGGAGCCAATACTTTGTTTAAAATGATAAAGCAACCCACAACTTTTTAGTTTTAATATTCTGAAGAAGAAGAAAAAAAGAGGATCTCCCAGCCTTGTCAAGCTGAATAGTCTGGTCTGTTTTAATGGTTTTAGAGGCATTTTAGGCACTTGTCACATACAGCTGATGGGACACCAGGTGGCTGACCAGCTGAAAACCAGCTACAGTAGTTGAAGATGGTCTTAACTGGTTTAAAATGGTATCCCAACTTGGTCAGCTGAAAAGTGCCTGAAAACCCTCTAAAACCAGCCAGCCGACCTGTCAACAGACCAGGGATGGGCAAAACCAGCTTAAACTAGCAAACCACCTTTGGGTGGTTATGTAGCTGTTACTTTCCTATTTACAATCTCTCCATTTTTGCCCCTTTTAGTGACATTCAGGCTTCTGAGGGGGAATTTTACTGTTTTTGTCTGTTGTAGCATTTTGAACCTCACTGGGTCCAAATGACATACAGATGTGTGTGTCTGACACTGTATGACTGTGACAAATGAGAGTTGAGAATTTTAGACTCTCATTCACAAACAGAAAGGCTGCTTTAAAGATTTATTTTCCAAAATTTATGAAATATGACCTTGTGAAATGTGATATATACATCAGTAGACCCTCCATTTCTACTCTTGTCTGGTAGATGTGCTAGGGGTGGACTCGAGGCCAATTGAAAATAAACTGTAGCTATTCCCTCCTGCCGAGAGTTGGAACAACAATTGGAACTGTCCATACTGGGCTGGTTGCATTCATTTGGATGCGAGTGTGAGAGATTGAAAGTTCTGATTGTTCAATGCCATGAGATGATGGGTTTGTGGTTTACTGAATTTGGGTTTCTGAGCAAGTTCAACCACCACCTGCCCAATTTTCTTTTCTATTAATCAGTTTTGCCATTCATCATGACATCATGTATGCTCTGTTTTACATTGTTACATTGGAATTATTGTCATAATGTGCTTATGTTGTTGTTTTTCATTTTCTCTAGGAGATTCAAGCCACCTGGTATGAGAAACTCCATGAGTGGGAAGATGCTCTTGTCGCCTACGATAAAAAAATCGACATGAACAAAGATGATCCGGAGCTTATTTTGGGTCGCATGAGATGTCTGGAGGCACTCGGTGAATGGTATGCAAACACAGACGCAACATACGGCCTGTTTCACAAAGCATGCTTAATGGATTAGTTCACCCAAAATGAAAATGATCTCATCCTTTACTCATCCTCATGCCATCCCAGATGTGTATAACTTTCTTGTGCAGAACACAAATTAATATTTTTGGAAGAATAGTTCAGCTCTGTAGGTTCATAAAATGCAGGTGAATGGGTGCCACATTTTTGAAGTACCAAAAAGAACATATAGTCATCATAAAGGTAATCCATATGACTCCAGTGGATTAATTCATGTCTTTTGAAGCGAAATGCTAGGTGTAAGAAATAGATCAATATTTAGAATTTTTATTAAAAAAAAAGTTATAAATATTGATCTACTTATTACACACACCTATCATTTTGCTTCAGAAGACATTAATTAATCTGCTGGAGTTGTATGGATTACTTTTATGATGGCTTTATGTGCTTTTTGGATCTTCAAAAATTTGGCACCCATTCACTTGCATTTTATGGACCAACAGAGCTGAAATATTCTTCCAAAAATCTTCATTTGTGTTCAGCAGAAGAAATAAAGTCATACACATCTGGGATGGCATGAGGGTAAGTAACGGGTGAGAAAATGTTCAATTTTGGGTGAACTAATCCTTGAAGCAGTGTCTAATTGGTGTGTATGTTCACAGGTTACAGCATTCACACACGACATTGAACTAAAATGAAAGCATTTAAGAACATGGACACCCTGTTTCATGTTAAGCCAATTCTTTATTTATGTAGAATGTTTAAAAAGTACGGTTTTAATGGTTTTAGAGGGGTTTGGGGCACTTGCCAGCTGGTCAGGCTGGAAGATCAACTTGCTGACCAGCTAAATTGGTTACACACCAGCTTGACCAATTTTGCAAGTGGTGAGGCTGTTTTGGTGCACATAATGTGCTCACCTCAGCAGAAAATACACTGAAAATGCACCTATTTATCAACGCATCCTTTTGCAATATACAGTAGGCTTTTATGAAGTAAAATAAAATACTGGAGCAAACTACTGTTCAAACCCTTGTCTACTCTGTCGAGCTTGATGCAAGTTCCACACGCAGTGACAAGTACACGAACAGTACTTTCTATTCAGGAATTAAGCACAACAGTGCATTGCCCACTTATTCAGTGTCTGGGTTCTGAGAGTATTTTTCCCATTCTTTTTATCCATAGGCTTTTCATAAAATCCCCCTTAAAAGAGTTCTAAGCCATGAACCAAACAATCCAGCTTCAAGGTGAATCACAACATCACAAAGTTTATTTTGAGGTAAAAAAGTATTTAAAAATTGGACAAAAAGACAAAAGTACAAGGCTGTGTACTTACTGTCTTTCACAAGGGTACAAACTACAATCCCATGAAGCATTGTGAATGATGTAATTGAATAAAAAACGATGTGAATATATCAAACTATTGATTTTAGGTATAGAGTAAGTATAGAAACAATATATTTAAAATGTATTGCAAAATATTCCGATATGTACAATTAGATGAGTAGTTTAAGGGTAAAGGGAGACAGACTCATCTACATCACTTAGTGCGTCATGGGATTGGGTGGTTGCTCAGAGGCAAATTTTGCAGGTTTTCTGATTGGTGAACCGTTCTCTGCTGTGACATGGGTAATGTAGTTATTTACCAGGAATTCTGCTATAAATCATGCTATCTAAACAACGAAGTTGAAATAACATAGATGGATGGCTTCAACAGAAACATATACCATCGATGAATAACCTCAGAGCTCAAGGTAGTTCTGTCTTGAAATGTTTATAAATTATAATTGGAAATCAATTTGACTGGAAAAATTGAATGGGATTTTTACTTCCTGAACAAAGACTGTTGCACTCTTGTTTGACTGAATCCAGAATTAGGTTTGGGAACAAAGAACTGTTTGTTTTTTTTAATACAGAAACCTTATGATTTTTTTGGTTCTGTTAATGGTTCTTGAATGTGCATTTTTCTGCCAATGCGAAGGGGAAACCGTACTAAAAAAATTTCAGTGTTTCCTGCTGTGTTATTCAGTGCAACTAGTATAGTACAATTCCTAAGCAAATTACTCTTATGAACTGGTTCTTTTTAACCTAGTCTAGCTGCAAAACATACAGCGCCACCAGTGATATCTGATTCACAAACAAATAGAATTTATGAGCTAGATCTTCAGAATCTATAGTGTGAAACACAGCATGGACCAATTCATGTACAAATGAATCTTATGTGCTATTTTTTCAACTACAGTTTGAAATATACAGCATGACCAGTGTAGTGTGGTTTTCGAATGAATGACTCTTATGAACCGGTTCTTTTTAGTAGAGTTGGGGTACTCCAGTTCGGACTCGAGTCTGAGTCACGAGTCCAATTTTAATGGACTTGGACTTGTCACGGATTCGGATGCATTTTTACTCAGACTTGACTCAGACTCTATGAGTCCATGGCATTTGTGATGCAATGAAAAACAAACAAACAAACAAAAAAATAATGTAACATAGGGTGACCATACATCCTCTTTTCTCCAGACATGTCCTCTTTTTCAGACCTGAAAAAAGCATCTGGCCGGGATTTCAAAATTGCCTCTAAATGTCCGGGATTTGCCTTTGTCTTGTATTGATGTGCTCTCTACAATTAGTACTATGATACATTCTGTGTATTTGATACTGCGCATCAGTTTTCACATGTATATGTCCTTATGTGTGATTATTCTGGCTGAGAGCAGCAGTGCACACTCTTTCAAAGTACTTTTATAACTCTCTCGCCTGCACACCCGTGCTGTATGTGAGTGCGGGAAAGAGACCGCCATTCGCCAGACGTGCTCTGCCGCTCTCATCCAGACATATAAATTACGTAAGTACACTTTAAAAAGTATGTTCCCCAACTCTGCAAATTATTAAATAGAACACATTTTATCAGACTCGCGCTTACTACGCAAAGTCATTTCTAACTGAATATGTTGACTATATCGACTATATTGACTTTTTTTTATTTTTTTTTATGGTATCTGATCTTTTCTGTTTTTATTTTATGTTGTTGTATTTAATTTTATGGGCATTATTAAATGTTTTAATATGACCATTTATTAAATGTATTAAACACATTAAATGTATTTTATTAATTACATTAAATGTATTTCACCCATAATTTTAGATAAAACTAAACTAAATTGAATGGACAAATTGAAAATGAAATTTGAAATAATAATAACTCTGGTTGTAATGACTAACACTTTCTCTGGTGTATGTTTGAGTGGAGGGGAAAAGCAAATAATTGAAATGTCAACAGAATGCAATAAGAAGTTTGTTGGATGACAGTTTTGTCTTCATACACATAAAGCATATGCTTTCATTCTGAAACAACTTTGAAATTTGTTCAACAGGATACTAATCAATTGTTTTTTGCATTTATATTGACAAATTATTTTTCTTAGTTGTGAAGGTTAAAATAAGCTTAAAATATTGATGTTGAGTTAACGGTTACAATTTTAATTCAGATATTTGAAACGGATTAATTCGGACTTGGTCTTGAGTCCGACTCGGCCCCTTTTGGACTCGGACTCGACTCGGACTCGATTGTTTAAAGACTCAGACTTGACTCAGACTCGACTAAGGTGGACTCAAACCCAACATTACTTTTTAGTGCATCAAAAACATCAGTCAGAGTGGTTACTGAATTTATCTCACTGACCTCTACAGTATATGACTTTCATCATGTAAAACTCTAAATGAGCTGTTACTGTGTTATATAATGTTGTATTTAAGGCTGTTGAGACTTAAATCAGGCAGTGCAGTTACCGACTGGTTGTTTATATTACAGTGTGTAGTTAAAAGATAGGCATACCCATTATGAATTTTCTCATTTGGCAACAGGCTGCTGAGGCCAGTAAATGTTATGAGAATTGCATTTCTTATTTCAGAATATTTCTTTCTCAAAAGTACTAAGAGAATTGTGAAATTGAATCATATGGAATCATAATGGTTAAGAGTAATTGTAATTGTTAAGTTCCTTACAATTCCCATTCCTGTCCAGAGTGGATTTTGGTTTTGGTTCCTTTCTGTGTAGATAAATTACTATTTTGGATGTAAATGTAGTCCTAATTTATTCATGTAAATTATAACATGAGTATATTAGTTAAAGTCTGAATAAAAGTTTGTAACAGTTCTCAATGGCCCACTCCTAATAACCATTTTATAATATATTGCCATTAAAACCTAGCATTCACTTTATTTGCTGCAGTTCTGTTGTGTTGCAAGCCTGCTGTTGCAGTTGCTGCTTCAATTACATGTTGCTCATGCGTGCCGTGTGAAACAATTATTTTTCATTTGCTTGTTAAAGAAGTGGACAGGCTTTAAATTTTACAGTCCCTTATTCTTGGAGTTTTAGTCTCTTATTCTCAGTTCTTTCTTTAAATTTTCCTTTGTCACTTTATGCATGCCATTTTTCCATTGTATCGCAGGAAAAATCTTTGAATTCCTTTCCATTTTTTCCACATTTTCATGTAACTCTCATCTGATATTTAAGGCAGATGTTTGTCCTTTGTGACAGGTCTATGTTTCTCTTCAAGCAAGCAGTTTTGTGGCCAGCAGTTACCTAACCTACAGTAAATTTCATTATTTACACATTCAACTTTCCGTTTGTGCCAAACATAATGTTTAGGACCTTGCATCTTTTCTAACAGTGACAGATTCTTGTTAATAATACCAAGAAACATATTATAATGATGGAAAAAGTACAAGCTGTGAAATTTTCAAAGAAATACAAACTGCAAAATATTATAGCTTGGGAAAACAGTTTGCCTGTCAACCTCTTATCACATCTATCATTTTCCTGCAAAATATTCCAGCTGCGAGATATGGTTCCTTTCAATGTGCGTCACACAGCGAGGTGAGGATTTGATCGTGTGGACAAAAAAAGCACAGATTTGTTCGCTCTGTGTTTGTGTCCAATTGACCGCTGAAAGGAAAATCCTATTATTTTCTGTAAAAGGAGCATCATTTGTTTCCTTGGAAACATGAGGGAAGGATTGTGTGTGAAAGAGTAACTGGCATGATTAGTCTCAGGGCTGACTTATATTTGTTGCAGTCATTCAGCGAAACCAATAACAGGACAGTTTGACAGGAATAAATCCAGTTTAGGAACAGTTCCACTGTTTTGCCATTTTTATTGATGGTGATGGAGGAAACAGGACAGGAAATGATAGGGAGTGACGTATGCCAAATTCAAACCATCAGAGCATCAGAGCTCAATGTGTTGGAAAACATATGCTAATCGCTACACTAATGCTAGAGCTTTTTACATTTATTCCTTAAAGCTTACTAGTATCTATTTTTACATTACTTATACAGTAAGTATCCCATTAGTCAGGTGAAGTCATTTTTATTTGTATAGCGCTTTTCACAACGAACATCGTTTTATAGCAGCTTTACAGGAAATTATGCTATAACAGAAAATAAAGCTGTAATGTATTAGTCATCATTGTGCAATTTGCTAATTATATGATTGTAAATTGTGCCAGTATGTAAATATTATTTGTGTTTAGTCCCCCAGTGAGTAAGCCAAAGGTGACTGTGGTAAAGAACAAAAAAAAAAAAAAAAAACTCCATAAGATGAATAACTTTGGGAGAATCAAGACTCACTTTTGGAGCAATTACCCTTCTGGCTAAACAGCATGAATATAATACATATATATATATATATATATATATATATATATATATATATATACATTTTTTATAAATTGATTTTTTTTATATGTACAACAAGTCATGGTTTAAATTAGTAAATTTTATGGGGCCAGTGTTTAAACTAATGATTTTGTTTGAACTTCAAGATTAGTGACAAAGTCTTTGATGTTCATCATGTATTAAGTGTGGAAGTGCATTTAGATGCCTTTTGTTATTTGGCTTAACAAGGTTTTAGTTGGCAATTAATTAATTGTCTATGTGTCCATTTTAAGAGAGTGTGGTCCATCCTTTGACCAAGAAAATACAGGCAACAGTTAGTGAGGGGCATCGCAGTCCGGCTTAAAGCTTATGGCAGGGAATTGTGGTGAAGTCTATCCTGAGTCCAAGATTCAGGCAGTGGCACATGAATTATCCCATGTCTTGGAGTTGGCATCAATTCATCCTCTTGTAAAGTCCATCGTAGGAGACTGAAGTGAGGTCTGGCTGGCACAGGATACAGTTAGTCATCATCACTCAGCGACACACAGCAGTACGAGTCAGACATCAGGCAGGACCGGAGCTTGATCTGGCAGGCTCTGGTAACCTCAGGATATACTGTATATCTCGGTTGAAACGGGGACACAATTACAATAATATTAGCATAGATGTCATTTACTTTAAAGCAAAGTTATAGAATATGAGAAGTGTTTCTGGTTCCTGCAGACCTAAATAAAGCAGCATAACTATGAGTTGAGGGATAAATTAGGTGTAATCCTGGCTGAATTGATTAGTCTTTAGTCTAGACTTAAACTGAGAGTTTGCCCAAGTCCCGAACCATTCAAAGCTTTGTAAGTAATTAACAGAATTTACTATATATATATATATATATATATATATATATATATATATATATATATATATATATATATATATATATATATATATATATGAAACTTAACAGGTAGCCAATATGCTGATGATGAAATGGGGCTGATTTGATCATATTTCTTGGTTCTAGTCAGCTCTGCTGCTGCATTTTGAACCAATTGAAGTTTATTTATTGAACCTGAATGCTATCCTCCTAGTATTGCATTACAATAATCCAATCTTGAGGTTATGAACACATTAATTCGTTTTTCGGCATCAGAAACAGAGAGCATGTGTCATAACTTAGCATAACTTAGAGGTGGAAGAATGCTTTTTAATAAACACTGGAAATGTGATTTTCAAAGGACAGATTGCTATCAAATAAAAACCTATTTTTATTTTTTTGCTGTCTAAGACAACGTAACAGTACATCCATTGAGAGTCAAATTATATTTTAGTGGCTTATTTTTAGATGTTTTTGTTCCAATAATTAGTACCACTGTTCTGTTGGAATTAAGTAGTAGGAAATGTCTAGCCATCCAATGTTTGATATCATTTATACACATTAAAGACATAATTTGGAGAATTGTAAAAAATGTGTTGGTTTTCGAAGAAATATAAATTGGGGTGTCATTGGCATAAGAGGGAAAACTAATTCCATGGTTCCTGATAATGTCTCCCAGGGAAGGCATATACAGTTGAAGTCAGAAGTTTACATACACTTAGGTTGAAGTCATTGAAACACATTTTAAGAGTTAATATTAGCAAACTATAGTTTTGGCAAGTCGTTTAGGACATCTACTTTGTGCATGACACAAGTAATTTTTCCAGCAATTGTTTACAGACAGATTGTTTCACTTTTAATTGACTATATCACAATGCCAGTGGGTCAGAAGTTCACATACAGTAAGTTAACTGTACCTTTAAGCAGCTTGGAAAATTCCAGAAAATGATGTCAAGCCATTAGACAATTAGCCAGTTAGCTTCTGATAGGAGGTGTACTGAATTGGAGGTGTACCAATGGATGTATTTTAAGGCCTACCTTCAAACTCAGTGCCTCTTTGCTTGACATCATGGGAAAATCAAAAGAAATCAGAAAAAAAAATATATTGTGGACCTCCAGAAGTCTGATTCATCCTTGGGAGCAATTTCCAAATGCCTGAAGGTACCACGTTCATCTGTACAAACAATAGTACACAAGTATAATCACCACGGGACCACGCAGCCATCATACCGCTCAGGAACGAGACGCATTCTGTCTCCTAGAGATGAACGTAATTTGGTGCAAAAAGTGCAACTCAATCCCAGAACAACAGCAAAGGACCTTGTGAAGATGCTGGAGGAAACAGATAGACAAGTATCTATATCCACAGTAAAATGATTCCTACATTGACATAACCTGAAAAGCTGTTCAGCAAGGAAGAAGCCACTTCTCCAAAACTGCCATAAAAAAGCCAGACTACAGTTTGCAAGTGCACGTGGGGACAAAGATCGTACTTTTTGGAGAAATTTCCTCTGGTCTGATGAAGCAAAAATTTAACTGTTTGGCCATAATGACCATCGTTAAGTTTGGAGGAAAAAGGGTGAGGCTTGCAAGCCAAAGAACACCATCCCAACCATGAAGCATCGGGGTGGCAGCATCATGTTGTGGGGATGCTTTGCTGCAGGAGGGACTTGTGCACTTCACAAAATAGATGGCATCATGAGGAAGGAAAATTGTGTGGATATATTGAAGCTACATCTCAAGATATCAGCCAGGAATTTATTGCTTGGTCGCAAATGGGTCTTCCAAATGGGAAATGACCCCAAGCCTGCCTCCAAAGTTGTGGCAAAATGGCTTAAGGACAATAAAGTCAAGGTATTGGAGTGGCCATCACAAAGCCCTGACCTCAATCTGATAAAGTGTGTGCAAGCAAGGAGGCCTAAAACCTGACTCAGTTATACCAGCTCTGTCTGGAGGAATGGGCCAAAATTCCAGCAACTTATTGTGAGAAGCTTGTGGAAGGCTACCCAAAAACTTTGACCCAAATTAAACAATTTAAAGGCAATGCTACAAATTACTAACAAAGTTTATGTAAACTTCTGACCCACTGGAAACGTGATGGAAAGAAATAAAAGCTGAAATAAATCGTTCTCTCTACTATTATTCTGACATGACATATATTCTTTTTTTTATTTTTTATTATTTTTTTTTAGCCCCTTTTCTCCCAATTTGGAATGCCCAATTCCCACTACTTAGTAGGTCTTCGTAGTGGCGCGGTTACTCACCTCAATCCGGGTGGCATGTGGAGGCTCATGCTGCTCTCTGCAATCCACGCACAGTTTACCATGCGCCCCATTGAGTGCGAGAACCACTAATCACAACCACAAGGAGGTTACCCCATGTGACTCTGCCCTCCTTAGAAACCGGGCCAATTAGGTTGCTTAGGAGACTTGGCTGGAGTCATTCAGCACACCCTGGATTCAAACTGAGTTTTAATGTATTTGGCTAGACTTCAGCTGTATAAGGATGAAAGCAGAGGCCCTAAAACTGATCTCTGCGGCACTCCATACTTTGATTTGAAAGTTCCTCATTTACACAGACAAAGTGGTAGCGGTCGGCTAAATAGGACCTAAATCAAACTAATGCCTTTCCACAAATGCAAACATAATTCTCAAGCTTGTCCAAGAGAATGTCATGATCAGTGGTGTTGAAGGCAGCACTAAGATTTAATAGCACTAGAAGAGAAATGCAGCCGTGATCAAATGATAAGAGCAAGTCACTGTAACTCTGGTAAGTGCAGTCTCTGTACTATGATGGGGCCTAAATCCTGACTGAAATTCTTCATATAAACCATTTCTCTGTAAAAATGAACATAGTTGGGAATACACTACCTTTTCTAGTATTTTTGACTTAAATGGGAGATTGAGACCAGTCTGTAATTAGCCAACTCCCCTAGATCAAACTGTGGTTTCTTGATAAGTGGTTTGATAACTGCCAGCTTAAAGTTTCTTGGGACATGCCCTAAGGATAGTGAGGAGTTAATAACACTATGTAACACAATTTTTGTTCCTGGGTAGTAAGTGTATTTCCTAATTGCTTATGCCTCAAAAGTATAGAAGTATATATTATTCTCCACCAACTTTGCTTTTGTGACCAGGACAGTGATATTTTGAAATGTACCTATTTCCAATGAGAAAATGGGTGAATTTGTTCTCATAAAGTCAGAAAAAAACAGCATATGAATCCAAATGAACTTGTATTTATACTAAAGTAATACAAAAATTACTACAAAAGATTTAAAAGTGAGTAGTTTTTCGAGATTTATGATTATACTGTAAATCACTTTCATGAATCAGTCCCCAAATGTACTCATCATACTTCAAGGCGTCCACAAGGTCTTGATGCTGTTGTAATCCTCTTTGAGGTGCACCGAGTGAGCCAGGGGAAGAGACGGGTACTTGTTACCATTATAGAGCAGCATGGCTTTGAGGCTCCTGGATGAGCTGTCAATGAAGAGGCACCACTCATTCTAGTTACAGGCGATTCCGATTGCCTCGAATAGACTGGTCACATTGTGGTGGAAGCAGAGCCCATCTTGACAGGTGAAGAAGCTGGAAAAAGGTTGGTGACGCTTCCTCTAATCTGCGACTTGCACACTTTCAACAAGTTCCAATACTTGAGCCTAGACGTCAAAAGCTTGGCATTGGACTTGGTGAGACCAAGATCTCTAGTCAAGTCGTTGAGGTCTTTTTGGTTGGGGTAGTATGGGTTTCTCTCCTCAGCTCCACCTCTGAAATTGTCATCTGGATCTACAACGTCTTCCTTGCTCTCTGACTTGCTGTTCTCTTCTAAAGACGCTGCTCTCTCTCCGGAGGAGTGGGGTGCTCATGGCAGTGTGGCACCGGAGCGATGGATGAAGGAAGGTCCGGATACGTGATAGCAGGTGCATTCTTGCAGTCTGACGTTTGGTAGTGTCCACCATGCAGAAGTAGCAGTTGCTCGAGTGGTCAGCGGGTTCCCGCAAAATTCTTGGGATAGCGAGCTTCATGGCTCTCTTTTCGCCTCTGTACCGTCCTACAAAAATACATTTATTTCAACCATGACTAATGTGTAAGAGATTCTCGCAACATTTTTCATATATGATATATTTTTTCAATAACATTGAAAATTGTAAAACATTTTAAAATGAAAAACTTTTACAATTTTAAAAATTAACACATTTTATAACATAAAATTCCGAGCAACAATTGTCCATCTTACCTTCCAGAGTTTTTTTGCAGTGCTCGCAGGTGAAATGAGGTGCCCAGGATTTGTCTTGATCCCCGACAGGCATGCCGAAATATGCCGTGTAGGCCTCACACTTCTTAGCAGATGCTTCCACAGAGTACTTTTTCGCTCTTACCTTGATAAATTGGCCGCAGACATAGCAAAATGCGTCTGCCGGATGCTTGCAGCCTCTTGATGCCATCTCAGAAAAATGCAGATATATATCCACTTAGGCAGCTGGAACTAAACTTAACTGGTGGGCTTAAGGCCCCTGTATTTATACTACTATTTATATAACTGGAAAGTTCTAGAAAGTTTACTCAGCACTGAATCTATCTGGAATGTTCTGGAAAATAGGTACATTTCAAAATATCACTGTCCTGGTCATAAAAAGCAAAGATGGTGGGGAATAATAGCCATTTTCTATACTTTTGAGGCATAAGCAATTAGGAAATAACACTTACTACCCAGGAACCAAAAAAACAAAACAAATAAAAAACAATTTGTTACATGATGTAATATTAAAAAGAGGTTCTGAGATGAAAGGAAACACCTCTTTTAGGAGATTAGAGGGTATGGGATATAGCAAACATGTTGTTACATTTGATGCTTTAATATGTTTCGTTTTTCTTTTTTTTTTTAGCTCCTCCTGACCTATGATAGCAAAGTACTGAAGTTGCTCTTAGAGGATACCTACTATTTTTTTTTTTTTTTTCAACTATGCCCCCATCTTTTTTAATCATATAGATTAACAATGGAAATTAGCCATTGGCTTTATTATGTTTATCTTCAGTGGTTTTTTTAATTGAATGGATGGTGTTTATATTATCATTCTTGTACATTTTGTTAAGCTTGTCATATAAATCAAATAATAAAAAAAAGAATCAGTTCTTTGGGGCTCAATTATAATATTGGTAAAGTTTTTTGGGCAAAAAAAAAAAAAAAGTCATATATTATTAAAACATATAATTTTCCACCCTCATTCTGACCTTCTGTCAGAAATGCTTGGTATTAATGCTGCTTCCCCATTGAGGCTGGACAGCAGACTGTGGTAGTTGGCCCTCTGCTCTTGACTGATCTGCTCTTTCTACTTGCCATCTCACTGCTACTGGGCAGGCTGTAGAATTGTTAAAGTGAAGTAGTCATTGATGTGTTGCTGTGAAGGCAGTCAGATACAAATGTCTACCACATTGTGACATAGGGGTGGGCGATTATACCGGTAGACACAAACCGGTAGAAATTTGGCAACTGCTATACAATTTTGGATTGTCGTCTGAATCGAGGTTTTGCAAAATCGGCACCGCATGGCAAGAAATGTGCAATTAATTCTACTACACGTATGTGCCATGGTGCACATTCGGTCGGAGAATGGAAGAGGAATATTAATATATACGTGTAAAATTCATTCATTCAAATATGTAAATACGAGTGTTTATCTTTATCAACACAAGTAGTATTTCATTTTAAATGTTTAATAGAATAACATAATATCATCATGAAAATAGAACAAATGACGGCTCTGAAAATATCCTAGTCATGATTACACACAGGCGAGGTCCAGGTAAACTCAAATCATGAGATTCATCCGCACAGAAGAGCAGTGACGAAACACAGCTCACGTGAAGTGTTCTTCCACATATTTCTTGCAATTTAAAGTTTCAACCACAGATGTCGCTAGAGAGCACAAAATTCCATAGTGCAGCTTTAATGCTTGGTTAATATTAATTTCTAACATATACCAATATATATATATTTGTTAAAAAAAAGTTGTATGTTAATATTGGTTAGCATTATGAATTCATTATGAACTAACATGAACAATTATACTGTATTTCATAATTAACAATAAAGCTTCACTATGAAACTTTGTGCTTTTTAGCGACATCTTTGGTAAAACTATAATTACAAGAAATTTTTGGAAGAACACTTCACATGAGCTGTGTTTTTCACTGTTTTTCTGCGTGGATAAATCTCATGATTTGAGTTTACCTAGACCTCGCCTGTGTGTTATCATTGTGTGTGATTGTTGTAAAAAGACAGATGATATTCTAAAAGGACATAAAAGGGATAGTTCACCCAAAAATGAAAATTCTCATGATTTACTGACCCTCATGCCGTCCCAGATGTGTATGACTTACTTTCTTCTGCAGAACACAAATGAAGATATTTAGAATAATATTTCAGCTCTGTAGGTCCAATTGAATGCAATAATGCAAGTGAATGGGTGCCAAAATTTTCATAAATTAAAAGTTATCCATATGACTCCAGTGGTTAAATCCATGTGTTCAGACATGATATGATAGGTGTGGGTGAGAAACAGATCAATATATATATATATTTGTTTTTTGATTTTTCCCCTTTTTCACCCAATTTGGAATGCCCAATTCCCAATGTGCTTTTAAGTCCTCGTGGTCGCGTAGTGATTCGCCTCAATCCGGGTGGCGGAGGACGAATCCCAGCTGCCTCCGCATCTGAGACCGTCAACCCACGCATATTATCACGTGGCTTGAGTGCGTTGCCACGGAGGCATAGCGCGTGTGGAGGCTTCACGCCATATACCGCGGCATCCACGCTCAACTCACCACGTGCCCCATCGAGAATGAACCACATTATTGCGACCACGGAGAGGTTACCCCATGTGACTGTACCCTCTCAGGCCCCCGAAACAGATCAATATTTAAGTAATTTTCTGTCATAAATTCCTTGCCCATTATGGGGCAAAATGCAAGAAGGATGTGAATCACCAAAAACAGAAGAAGGAGAATGAGAAAGTGAAACTGAAGTGGAGATTGACTGAGCAGGGAGGAGAATTTATAGGAAAAAAAGGACTTAAATATTGATCTGTTTCTCACCCACACCTATCAAATCGCATCGGAATATATGGATTACCACCAGAGTCATCTGGCGTACTTTTATTTTGCCCGTATGTGGAATTTGGTGCTTCTAAATTTTTGCACCCATTTACTTGCATTGTATGGACCTAAAGAGCTGAGAAATGCTTCAAAAAATCTTTGATTGTGTTCA
Source organism: Myxocyprinus asiaticus (assembly GCF_019703515.2). NCBI lineage: Eukaryota > Metazoa > Chordata > Actinopteri > Cypriniformes > Catostomidae > Myxocyprinus > Myxocyprinus asiaticus. Next base: position 5,989,978 of record NC_059376.1, read on the forward strand.
GCAGAGGAAAGAAAGTCATACACATCTGAGATGGCATGAAGGTGAGTAAATGATGAGAGACTTCTCATTTTTGGGTGAACTAACCCTTTAAGTGATAGCTTGTGCATTTCTGCGACTGGGGCAAAAGAAATGAGAAAACAGTGGCACACACACACACTTAGGGAACCTGGAAACTACAGCAATGTTATAAAAACTCAGAAGTCATAAATATTAGTAAAAATGTTACAATAACTTCACCGGACAATGTAGATACATCGCGATCAGTTAACACACGAGTATTGTTTGATTCATACGAGCATGACAATCAATATAAGCTTTAACAATCCTACCAGACAACATATGAGAACACTGCTGAGATGCTGTTCTGAACTGTGTGTGACTGACTGAACTGAGCAGTGTAGTTTCCCTAGCCGGAGCATATGACAGCCGGTACTTATTTTCTGTGTTTACAGACATGACGTATTAACTTAAAGATGAACTACATAAGCCTGTGATTTTGCGCCAAATATGACCCAACAGCTCAAAATACAAATCATTTTTATAAGTTTACCATAGTGAATCAGGGTAAGATAAGGACATTGTTTGAACACTGTTTTTTATGTAATGTTTAACCAAAAAGTCTTCCATAGTGCAGCTTTAACGACGATTAATATATGCCGTAAAAAAAAAGTTTATTGTTAGTTCTTCAAAACTAATGTAGCTAACTCATATTCATGAATACAACCTTACTGTAAATTTACCAATATTTGTATCTCAAAACAAATGTTTTTTACTTGTCAAATGTAATGACTATTGAATGGCTACTGTACATTTCAAAATTTTACTAGTAAAATGAAAAATGTTACTAGTAATAATTAGAATAGACACTAGTGTCTAAAAAGTTAGTACTAATATCTATTAAATAAGTACTAGTAAAACTGGAACAGATACTAGTAACTACTGGAATAAGTACTAGTGTCCAATGAATAGTTAGAAATACAATTATAATAGTCACTATTGGAAAATATTGTTCATGATAACTAATGCATTTACTTTTGTAATTAACATTTTATTGATTCATGTGCTATGACAGTGAAAAAAACTCAACACACATATAATGAATCAACATTTTACATTTAAACCCTACTAATACAATCCCACCCTGACCCCTAACGAACACCCCTGTGGTCCCACATAACACACAATCCAAAAAAATTAAATATATATATTTATACATACACACACACACACACACACACACACACACACACACATATATATATATATATATATATATATACACATACACATACATACACAGATACATATACATACACTTACATAAAATAAAATATATTATATATATATATATATATATATATACACAAATAAATAAAATAATAAACATACATGATTAAACTACACTCTCCACATCCTCTCCCCGAGATTCCCCCCAAAAAACTAAATATTTGCCCCATTTTTTAGCAAATAAGACCCTCAACCCCAGCCTTCTACTTTCCGCCTCTTCAAATGCAGCTACCCTCCCCATTTCCACACACCACTCCGAAAAAGAGGGTGCTCCATTTGACTTCCAACCCCTTAAAATTACTTGCCTGCCGATCATGAGACTGGTCATAACCCAGTTTTTTATATGATTGTCCCCTAAATGCATGACCGCTCTATCACCCAAAATACAGAGTCTGGGACAAAGCAAAACCTGAGTGTTCAAAACGTCGCACAAATACCTCTGAACCCTCAACCAAAACTCCTGGATCTTAACACACCCCCAAAAGACATGGGTAGTGTCTGCAACTTCTGACTGGCATCGCCAGCAAGTGGGTGTGTCCTTAAGACCAAGCCTATATAATCTAGAGGGGGTCCAATAAAATCTATGTAAAATCTTAAATTGTGTAAGGCGAACCCTTGCATCTCTAGATACAGACTTGACATTTTTAAGAATCTTAATCCACACTCCATCCTTCAATACCAAATTCAAATCTTTTTCCCATACTCTCTTGAGAGAAGTCAAGGCTCCATCCCCCAGACACTGAATTAGTAGGGAGTAATACACTGATTCTTCATGGCCTTTTCCAAAAGCAGCAATCACCTCTCCCAAAGCACTTGCCGCCTTGGGGGGAGCGTGCCACTCCCAAAGAGTAGGTGGCGAAGCTGTAAATACTTATAAAACTGAGATCTGGGAATGCCAAAATGTTGAACCAAATTTTCAAAAGATCTCAATACTCCACCCTCATATAGGTCACCAAGTGCATTAACCCCCCTCACAATCCAATCTGACCAACAAAAAGGGGACTCATTAATACATAGTTTAGGGTTCTGCCATATGCTCGAGGCAACATTTAAATAAATATCAGAATTAAACACTCTGGACACTTTTGTCCATATAGAGTGCAAATGCAAAATAACGGGATGCAACTTAACCACTCCGGCTAGTTTAATCGAAAGGCTATGCAGTGGCGAGATAGGGGCAAGAACTTCCTTTTCAATACAAAACCAGGGAGGGGCTCTCTCAGGTGGAAGTGACCAATGAGCCAAATGTGTAAGACCGAACGCATAATAATAAAACAAAATCCTCGGAAGGCCTAGCCCTCCTCTGTCAATTGGCCTATGTAACTGGGGCGTTTACCATTTCAAATAAAGGACTTCGCTATGCTATCAAATTGCTTGAAATAAGAGAGGGGGACATCTACAGGGAGAGACTGAAGCAGGTAGTTGAATTTTGGAATACAATTCATTTTAATAACATTAACCTTCCCAATCATCGATAAATGTAATGAAGCCCACCTGCTGACATCGCTCGAAAACCTTTTTATTAAAGGGTCAAAATTAACTAAATCAGACAAATTTGCTGGGAGTAAAATCCCCAAATAATTAATGCCCTGTTTGGGCCACTGGAAGGCACCCGGCTGGAAAGCCGTTTCTGGCCAGTATGCTGTCAGCGCCAAAGCTTCGGATTTAGACCAATTGACTTTGTATCCTGAGAACTTGGAAAAGGAATTAATAATTCTGTGGAGGCAAGGCATAGATCTAGTAGGTTCAGAGACAAATAATAAAATATCATCTGCGTAAAGCAGAAGCTTATGCGCCGCACCTCCCGCTGTCACCCCTAGAAAATCATCCTCTTTTCTTATTGCAGCTGCTAATGGTTCCAGGGCAAGACAGAACAATAATGGGGAAAGAGGGCAACCCTGTCGAGTGCCCCTATCTAGAGTAAGATAATCTGAAATTAATCCATTTGTTTGTACCGCTGCTACAGGGTGTTTATAAAGTAACTTAATCCAACCAATAAATGTACTCCCGAACCCATACATTTCCAAAATCTTAAAAAGATAATCCCATTCTACCATATCAAACGCCTTTTCGGCGTCAAGTGAGATGGCAGCGACCGGAGATTGTTCATTCGCCACTGACCACATGATATTGACGAGACGCCTGATGTTATCAGAAGAGCTACAGCCCCGAATAAATCCCACCTGATCTATATGTATAAGAGATGTCATAACCTTACTTAATCGGTTAGCCAAAACGTTTGACAATATTTTTACATCTAGTTAGATCAGGGAGATTGGACGGTAACTTTTACACTCACTTGGATCTTTGTCCTTTTTAAAAATCAGACTGATCCAGGCTTGTGTCATGGTTGGAGGAAGTTATCCCTTCTTTAATGATTCAGTATAAACTTCTAACAAAAGTGGGGCCAATTCTGTAGCATAGGATCTAAAAAATTCTGCGGCAAAACCATCTGGCCCCGGAGCCTTGCCAGTAGGTAGGGACTTAATTACCTCGTTAAGCTCCTCCAAGGTTATCTCAGAATCAAGAGAGTTTTTTTGCTCAGTCGTCAGTTTAGGAAGATCTAATGGTTCCACAAAGTTTCTAATATCTTCATCATTAGATGAAGACATGGAACTATAAAGATCAATATAGAATTCTTTAAAGGCATTATTAATATCAATGGCTGAGGTAAATATTTCACCACCAGCAGATTTCACTGAGGGAATGATAGAAAGAGACTCTCTCTGCTTTATATATCTAGCCAAAAGCTTCCCTGCTTTGTCACCCGACTCAAAGTATGACTGTCTTGCCCTGAATAACCAAAACTCCACTTTCCGCGACAAAATAGTCTATCTATATTTCAATCGGGTTAATTCTCTGAGGCCATCAGATGACATTCTGCGCTTCAGCTCTGCCTCAGCACTTTTAATATTTCCTTCCAACTCCACAAGTTCTTGTGCTTTGGATTTTTTGATGAATGAGGCATACTGTATGATCCGGCCCCTAAGAACCGCCTTAAGTGCCTCCCAAGCCACGCCCACAGAGGATACTGAGGACCAGTTGGTCTCCATATAAACATTGATTTCAGTCTTTAACATTTGTTGGAAATCAGGATTTTGTAAAAGGGATACATTAAGGCTCCAACTATATGATTTCTTTTTCTCTATATGTGGCATCACCTCTAAACTCACCAGGGCGTGATCTGAGACTAAAATGTTTCCAATTGAGCAATCAACAACAGATGAAATGAGGGATTTGGATATCCAAAAAAAAATCTATTCTAGAATAAATCTTATGGACTGATGAAATAAATTTATAGTCCCTACCGGATGGGTTCAAAAGTCTCCAAATATCCGAAAGACCAAGATTTTTACACATCCTGTGAAGCGTCAGTGTTGCTCTAGGGGGCTTACACACTTTTGCTTCACTGTGATCAAGGACTGAGTCCATCAAAAGATTAAAGTCTCCTCCCAATATTATATCATGAGGGGTGCCAGCGGTTTGCAACATCCCTTCAAGATCTATAAAAAAAGCCTTGATCATCAACGTTAGGTGCGTAAATATTATCCAAAATCAGACTTTGCCCTTGAATTTCAGCTAAAACAATAATTACTCTTCCTAATTTATCTTTAATCTGTTTGAGAAATTTGAATTGTAAATGTTTATTTACCAGTATAATGACTCCCTTGCTCTTACTTGAGCCAAAACTAAAGAAAACATGTCCACCCCATATCTTCCCAAATTTTTCAGCTTCCTGCGGGGAGAGATGTGTTTCTTGAAGAAACACTATATCATATTTCTTACGTTTAAGAAAAGTAATAACCTTCCTTCTTTTTATGGGGTGCCCCAACCCATTCACATTCCATGTGGAGAGAGACAACTTATTCATATTAACATTTGACATATTGATATAATAAAAATAAAAAATAGTGTGTGAAAAACAAAATTATGAAGACCACATTCCCCATTAGTGAAACAATCAACCCCCGAACATCCCCCCAAACAAAACAAACAGAAAAAAGAAAAACGTGCGCATTAACCCCGCGCACGACAGCGCCAACCGGCGACAATCCCTTTAAACTCAAAAGGTCCATGAACGCACACGAGTCCCTACGACAACTTTGCCATCGGATTGCTCAATTTTGCCTCACAAATTTGTGAGGCAAAATTACATAACAGAAAATACTTTGTGAAAAAAACCCAGTTAATAGGAAGAATGAGCACAAAAAATGTGTAGATACATTCACAGAACTGTCTCAAGGATGTGATCTTCCACAAAACAAATTCCAGCTGATATAAAACCGTTCAGATTCCTCGGACAGACAAACGAATGTTCCGTGAGTTCAGCGGATGACGTAATCATTCAAATGTCCCGTAAAAAAAATAAAAAAATAAAAAACTCAAAACAAACTCCAGCCAGCAGGAGGAATAAGCACGAAGAATGAACAGATTAATCCACAGCTGTTCCAAAGGAGTGTTTTTCAACAGAACATGCTCCAGCCGCTAGGCGGAACCAATACAAAAAGAAACAAAACCGGCATCCCGGTTCCCCGGATGGTCGAGTCAATTCACTCGGAGGCTGCATAAAAGTATATACCATGACTTACATAATCAGCTTTATAAAAGACATCCTTTGTGTGAGCATGTAAATATTTTGTGGTCATCCGTAGTGTCCACTCTCAAACTGGCCGGGAACTTCAATGCAAATGTAATCTTCCATCAATGCAAAAGTTTCTTTAAGGAAAAGTGTTATTCATAAAACAAGCTCCAGCCACACGGTGGAGCCAACGTAAAAAACCCAAAATGTCGCCCAGCTTCCTCAAGAGTTAGGTACAGCGAGTTAGGCCCACTCACATGAGAAACATCCAATGATTTACTCAGCCATTGATTCTATAAAAGACATTGCCAGATTTGGACATGTGAATACTTTGCGACCGTTTTTCGTTTCTATTCTCAGTTTGGCAGGAAACATCAGAGCAAACGAGATCTTTTTCTGATGTAAGAGTTTCTTACATTCCTTGAACCAATCGCGTTTCTCTCTTGTCGAACTCGCAAATTCTGGGAACAAGAAAACATTATGGTTCTTCCAAGAAAGCTTCCCTTTGCTCCTCGCCTGGCGCAACACAAGATCTTTATCGGATGATCTCAGAAATCTGGCCAGAATCGATCTGGGCCTATCTCCCTCAGCAGATCTGTGAGCTGGCACTCTGTGAGCTTGCTCGATTTCCAGCTTGTGGCCTGTTATGTCGAGCAGACTTGGGAAGAGCTCGTCCAGGAATTTCACCATATCTCTGCCCTCCTCATGCTCAGGAATTCCAACAATTCGAACGTTATTCCTGCGGTTTCTATTTTCAAGATCTTCAAGCTTTTCAAGGAGATGTTCCAAATCAACTTTGGTCGCGGGCGGATTAGCGGATAATTCCCTCTCCGAAGATTCCAGAAAATCGATTCGTTTTTCAACATCAGACACTCTTGTACCTAACTCAGAGAATTTTATTTCCATCGCCGTGATCGATTGACGTATTACAGCGAGATCCTCCAAGTCAGCAAGAATCTTCGTCAACATCATCGACATGTTGGACAACTGACGCTGGATCTCTTCTCTCGCCGCACCATCCAAATCGAGTCCCCGGTCTGTAGGCCTGTCGGGGCTTTCATCCTGAACAAGTAAGTGTCTTTTAATATCTCCAGAGCCCGAGGATTTTGACTTCTTTGCCATGTTTTGCAACAAAGGACAAATGTGTAACTGGGTGTATCAAATTTCACCAGATTATAACATGAGAATAATCAAAAATTCAGCAAAGTGCGCAGAGCTCGTCGCTCACACGTCTGCTCCTTGCATGGCGTCCATTTTCCAACTAATGCATTTACTAATGTTGACAAATAGAACCTTAGTAGTTACTCCTCAGAAGTGAATAGTTTATATCTAAACCACATATCCCCATACAATTCTATGGCAAAGATGTGCAGTTTGAGACCAGTAACAATGGAATAGTTTCTTCTTATTACTGGAATTGTGACTAGTAGCAAATGAATAAGTGCAAGGATCTAATAAATAATTACTAAAAATTGAAAAAGATACTAGTCAGTATTCGTATACTTGCTTGTAACTAAAAATAAAATAGATACTTGTAAGCATAAAGGAATTAATGTCAAAAGTGTTTGCCATACTGTATCTACACCAACAGACACAAAGGCTGTTCCAAAAGGTAAGCAGTATAGTTAAGCATTATTATGGTACATTCTTAGCAGGGACTAAAAACGGTTCAAGGAACGAAAACAGAAACTGAAAACAAACATAATTTTTAGCAGAACGTAACCGAAAACCGGAACAAAGTGATTTTCAGTTGTTCCGGATTGAAAACTTTATTTTTATAAGCTACTAACCGGTTATAACTGGTTAATTTTGTTCTGATAATTTTGTAATTAAACTAAAGTCCAAAGAGTTTATCACAGTAAATTTTTGTAACTACCATTTCATGTTGCCCGAAAAAATTAAACATGTGGCTTGATTCTGAAGGAAACTGCTGCATCACACAGTTCTTTGCCTAACTGCCTGTTGTGGATGTCGCATTCTCTGAATTATGACCTTTTCAACAACTATGTATAATTATTACTAAATATAAATTACTACATACTGTATACATGCACAGCTAATGTAGGTACAGGGAAAACATTATTAGAGGTAAAAAGTACATTTATCAGTTGTTTCCAAGTCTTCACTGAATTATTGTCAGATATGATGCATTAATACAGATTTGATGCTGCCGGGTTTCGACTAAGAAGCAGATCTGTAAAAAAAAATGTATACTTAACTGTTAAGTAACTGCTTGTTATGATTTCTATGCTGATAAATTCACCACACAGAAAAAAAAAAAGAAGTTTCTTATTTTCGGTTATGTTGGTGAGGCAAGTGGCTTATTTTGGGCTTGTTTTTCCAAACCGTGTTGCTTGTTTCTCTTGCAAGATCTGGGAACACTAAATTGGTATTTCACCCACCCCTTAGCGCAGAGTACTGTCGTTTTTAAAAGGACGTTATTGGGGGGCCTGGGTAGTTCAGCGTGTATTGACGCTGACTACCATCCCTGGAGTCGCGAGTTCGAATCCAGGGTGTGCTGAGTGACTCCAGCCAGGTCTCCTAAGCAACCAAATTGGTCCGGTTGCTAGTGAGGGTAGAGTCACATGGGGTAACCTCCTCGTGGTCGCGATTAGTGGTTTTTACTCTCAGTGGGATGCGTGGTAAGTTGTGCGTGGACCACGGAGAGTAGCATGAGCCTCCACATGCTGGGAGTCTCTGCGGTGATAAGATGTGTGGATTGACGGTCTCAGAAGTGGAGGCAACTGAGATTTGTCCTCCGCCACCCGGATTGAGGTGAGTAACCACGCCCCCACGAGGACCTACTAAGTAGTGGGAATTGGGCATACCATGTTGGGGAGAAAAGGGGATTAAATATAAAATAAAAATGTTATTTTATTTTGTTCTAACCGGTAACCTTTTGGAAAGGAGACTGCAGAATTTCTGAACCGGAACGAAAAAATACAGTTTTTGCTCAGAACAAACCGAAATTAAAAACATTTTGTTTTTATTTCCTGCTTCTAAGACACCTTCTTTTGGCCAAAATCTAAGGTAGGATCACCTGTGTACTAAGTGATTATTGAACATTCTGAATGTCTATCCCTTATAGCCTTGTTTTTATCTGTGAAAAACACTGAGAAGGGCTGTTTAATTTAACACTTAAATAGTTTATGGCTGACTTGAGGCATGTTTTATTTGTTGAAGAATCCGTAAAATTAATGGATTTTTATTGCCTCAACTATTCATATATATTTTAGTATGTTACATCTTTTATAATGCCCAGATGTAATTTCATACCTACTTTGTTGTGTTTTTACTGTAAGCAGTTGTGCGGTTCCCAAGGCCCCACATATTGCTGCCATTGTACTTTACAGGATGCCTCATAAAGACACTCTTGTATGTCGGGTTGAAGTGTGCACATGCATAACTCCTGCATAATTACCCATAAGTCTCCACTTTGCACAGCATTCCAGCTCTAAACATGTATCTCGAGTGACGCCTGTCTAACTTCTGTTATGATGTTTTTTGTGGATTTTCCACTTGACATACAGTACGTTGACATACCATTCCAGTGACTGATAGACTGTTCCCGTGTAAAGGTAGCCGTTTTTTCCTGTCACACTGTTAATGTATTTGTGTTAAGGCCCGTCTGCAGCCTACAAACCGTTTTTTAAGGCCCCATAAGTAATGTTTTCTCCAGGCAGCTGGGAAAGCACTTCATTTGGCCCCCAACAACCCCTAAAACCCATCTGTGCGGCGTCTCACATGCTTAATATCGGGGCCCCTTTGGTTACGACCTGCTGCCATGATATGCTCGGCTCGCTTTTGTCTGTCAGACAATGTACTGTTAGTCTCAAAGGGCCCATTTGTTTTAATGGTGTGCTGTTCCTACATGTAATATGATGGCATGACTTTTTGCAGTTTTTCACAGGCAGAGTTGGGTTGGCCAGTTATTTTATAGTGAAAACTTCCCAGTTGCGGATATAGACAGAAGCTCACTGAGGAGCAACTGACCTTTCACTTTCATTCATCGCTCTTGGTCCTTATGAAGTGTAATGTGCAGTGCAAGTGCTTTTCCAGGAATAATGGTTAAGGAACAAAACACTGGCATTTCAGTGTTGCGTGGAGTCCAGGAACAGTAGGATTGAATGTTGTGCAGTTTTACACCTGAATATTAAGAAAAAACAAACTAATCAAAACTAAATCAGACACACCCATTCTTATTTTTGTCGCATTACACACTCACTACAGCCACTTTTATTTTCCTTGACACTCTGAAATAAAATGTATTTTATTTACAAATACATGTGTGGATTGAATGCTATAAAACTGGGCTGTCAGTTGATATTTTTTTTAAATTAATTTATTACCTGAGATGCTGATTAATTAATCAAGTTAATCACAATTGAGTACATATATTTCTGAGAAAGCCATAAAAATAAAGAAAAATCAATATATTATAAAAGTGGCTTTAGAAGTCAATATTTTGTTTTATTTCCATATAACTGAACATAACATAGCGATATATTTTTCAATTGAGTTAGTCAGTCTGTCTGAGATAGACTTAAAGGGATAGTTCTCTCATCTTTAACTCACCCTCATGCCAACCCAGATGTGAATGACTTTTTTTCTTCTGCAGAACACAAACGAAGATTTTTTGATAATATCTCAGCTCTGTAGGTCCATACAATCCAAAATGCACATAAAATCAGCACAAAAGTAATCCATAAGACTCCAGTGGTTAAATCGATGTGTTTCTTGGTAATAATCTTGGATAATATGTGATAGGTGTGTGTGAGAAACAAATCAATATTTAAGTCTTTTACCATAAATTCTCCTACCTGCCCAGTAGGGGGCGATATGCACGAAGAATGCAAATCACCAAAAACAAAATAAGAACTTAAATATATAACTGTTTCTCACCCACACCTATCATATCACTTCAGAAGATATGGATTTAACCACTGGAATCTTATGGATTACTTTTATGCTGTTTATGTGCATTTTTTTAGCTTCAAAAGTTTGGCACCCATTCACTTGCATTATGAGGATCTACAGAGCTGAAATATTGTTCTAAAAATATTCATTTGTGTTCAGCAGAAGAAAGTCATACACATTTGGGATGGCGTGAGTAAATAATGAGATGATTTTCATTTTTGGGTGAACTATCCCTTTAAAGCTGTTCTTACAGGATGTGTCCGTCATCTCTATTTATGTTGGTGTATGTTCACATGTATGTATGTGTAATTTCTCTTGAATATTTTTCTTGATTTTTTTTTTTTTTTTTAAAGTACTTGCCCAATACTGACTGAAATTATTTTTTTTTATATGTTGTTTCTGAGAGCTCAGTAAGTAAACATTCAAAGCCCCTAGGTTTTGCATCACATTTAAGGGTCACATGTTACTAGGTTTTAGCATCTTGCACCATAAATTGTGTAATTTTAGGGCACTGTGTGAAGTTAAATGTAGTTTAATACTTTGAAAAACACATCTTGATGCCCATTTATTCTGAGTTGTACTCCCTCCAGCTGTCTGAACAATAGAACATGTTCTGCTGTGTGATCCTCCTTTACACATTTTTTGCTGCCTACTCTTAGTAAGTTTGGTTCTCTTTCTAGCATTCGTTCAGTAGCTCACTATGGGAAAACGCCTTGGGTGTGATCGACCATTGAAGCAATTAATAACATGTAGTGTTGGGAACCGAGAACCAATTTGTTCAGAACCGGTTCCAATCTTAAAAAAAATAAATAAATAAATACCGGAATCGTATGATCTTCATGACTTTCGGTTCTGTGCAGTTTTCCGATGTGGATGGAACACTGAACTAAAATACTCTGACAGTGATCCAGCCACGCATTTCAGCAGCAGCACTGCTCTCTACTGGGTCTACACACAGTTTTGATCTCCCCCCTCCTGCATGTGTGCTTGTGGGGCCATGATTTCAGCCAAGGACTCATCCCCCCTGTGCATCACCTTTCTTGGGGGTCAAACATGCCCAGGTAGCCTAAGCTAACCCCAAGTGCAGCCCGCACTGCACTAAGTTCCTGTCAAGGGAGTAGTCAGGGGCTCCCCTTCCCCAAAGCCGGTGGATCTCGATCTGATTGAGATGTGACGAAAGGCAGTGGCTAAGCTGTCTATTGACAGACCAACTCAACAGATGGAACAGGGTGCAGAGAGGGATTTGTGGTGGGAAGAGACTGCCGGCACATCTCACTCCCACCAAGCAACTAATTCCAGCTGTTCCTGCATGTGTGGTAGAGATGAAGGTTATGCCATGTACCTTTTTCCCATTAAGTGTCTGTTAAGGGTACATTTCCTGCATTTCCACAACATGCAGTAAGTTGGGATGTTAAGCCACTGGTAAGCCACCGGCATACGACTTGCCGGGTCACGTTTTCTTCCACAAGCAACCTCTCTGCCAGGGAAAATTGATAATTTTTCTGTGTTTGTTTTCTCAAATCAAGTCCTCTGCTTTTTCAGTGTGGGCTTTGAATGCCACTTCACTCTTGACAGCTTACCAAGCCGAACTGCCGGAAGAAATGGAGAAGTATATTGGAGCTGAGACCTCGAATCCAGCAGTGTGAGAAGAAATCTACGTGATTGTGTGATTTGAACCTACATAACTCCAGAGGGGCAGTTCAAAGCTGCGGCTGCAGCATGGGTCTCTCAGTGGTGGGAGGGAGGCCATTATGGCAGGGATTATCATATCTCTCTGAAAAGGAGAAACTTGACTTTCTGAATCCCCCGTTGGAGCCTAAGGCTTTATTTGGGTCATCAGTCACAACCATTAGGCAGCAGTGCAATCTCCAAAAAAAGGAGGCAGGTAGGTAACTCCCTTGCAAGGTAACTGCACGCCCATTCCAACCGGCATTCCAGGGACCAGTTTATGGCAGGGCCCCTCTCTAACTGTCAGTGTGGAAGATGATGTACCTCACTGTGATTGGATCCTTGGTGAATGAACATAAACAAATGTTCAGCGACATCAGATAAGATGCTAGGACAACTGCCAGACACCTCTTACAGGGCAGAAAGGGGGACCTTCTGCCCCACCAGTCTCATTTCTAAGGTTTAGGCAAGAACTGCCATAAATTCCTTCAGGACCTCCCGGATGCAGCAGCAGTAAAGAGCCACAGAGATCTATTCTATAGGTTTGGAGGCCTTAAATTAATATAAACTGCAACGCATCCACTCCATCTTCATGCAAAGCACAGTTTATGTTAATGGTTATTGACTGTTAACACAACAGTTCATGGGACAGACCTATTAACAGATAAATGAATGCATGGACGATGATTTAACCGTTTCTTATCGTGTTTGTTCTCAATCTATTCCATACGATGCCTTTAATAATTTGAAAGAGGTTTGGTAAAGAAATAATGCATGGGTAAAACGTTAAAGACACTGTTTTAACACTGTACTTTATGCTATGCAAATGAGTTACATACTAGTGTACTGAAACAAAACTAGAGAGAAACAAAAAGATGAATATCAGATCTGCAATTCCTAATTATTTCCATGTAGACCATTTCAAGGACTATTCGTTGGTTTAAGGAAGTGACATCTTTGTCCTTTGAGAATTCCCTGAGAGTTGTCAAACTCATTCAAAATAGTAGCAGGAGGCGCTTCATTCATAGTGACTTTAACACGATTAACGTTATTAACGTTAACACGATAAAATGTCATTATTAAAATGTGGACCATGTTGTTTGGTGGCTGGAAGCTCTCTGGATGCCTGGAAAAATCTAACCTTTAATTGAAGCAAAACAATTGAAACGGGAAATATCTCTTTGTTAAATATTTTTCTCCAAAATGGATTGGCCATAATTATTGGAACCCTTTTATTCAATACTTATTGCAACCTCCCTTTGCCAAGATAACAGCTCTGTCTTCTCTTATAATGCCTAATGAGGTTGGAGAACACCTGGCAAGGGATCTGAGACCATTCCTCCATACAGAACCTCTACAGATCCTTCAAATTCAGAGGTCCATGTTGGTGGACCCACACATTTTCTATGGGGTTCAGGTCAGGGGACTGGGATGACCATGGCAGAACCTTGATTTTGTGGTCAGTGAACCATTTTTGTGTTGATTTTGATGTTTGTTTTGGATCATTGTCCTGCTGGAAGATCCAACCAGGGCTCATTGTAAGCTTTCTGGCAGAGGCAGCCAGGTTTAGATTTTTTATCTGTTGGTATATGATAGAGTTCGTGATGCCATGTATCCGAACAAGATGTCCGGGACCTCTGGCAGAAAAACAGCCCCACAACATTAAAGATCCAGCACCACATTTAACCATGGGCATTGAGTACTACTTCATCTCTTTGTGTGACCAAACCCATCTCTGGTGTTTGCTGCCAAAAAGCTCTTCTTTCTTTTTTTTTTCATCTGACCATAGAACCCGGTCACATTTGAAGTTCCAGTAGTGTCTGGCAAACTGAAGACGCTTGAGTTTGTTGTTGGATGAGAGCTTTAGACCCAACTAATTTCTGCAGTTCTCCAGCTGTTATCCTTGGAGATTCTTTGGCCACTTGAACCATCCTCCTTACTGTGCTTGGAGACAATATAGACACACATCCTTTTCCAGGGCTATTCTTAAGATTTCCAGTTGATTGGAAATTGATAATTATTGCCCTGATGGTGGAAATGGCCATTTTCAATGCTTTGGCTACTTTCTTATAGCCACTTTCCATTTTGTGAAGCTCAACAACCTTTTGCCACACATCAGAACTATATTCTTTAGTCTAACTCACTGTGATTGATGATTAAGGGGATTAAGGGAAAACTTAAAAGTCAATTAAAACTAAAACAAATGCTAAGACATATTTTTCATTACGCCTTAAGCTACTGGCTACAACGCAGGTAGCGTAATATTTAGAAACTGGTGCAGATAGTCTGAAAAATAATATTATCGAGCTTTTGAGCAACATCGAATAGGAAATATTAACTACTAATAAAATACTACGACAGATAATGACTAACAAAGCTACCTACAGTTTTGAACTGCATAGCGTTTCTGGTTATTAGCCTACAGTTGTGTAAAAATCTAATGCTTACTTGCAACAAATATTGTACAAATAATGATGTCACAATACTTCCAGCCTAACTTATGTAATGGAAAATTGCGATTTTTCTTAAAATATTTTACCAAATTTCTTCTGATGCTTCCATGAAGAATAATTTGGTTAACTTTTTCTTACGTTTTTATTTCCAGGAGAATATAACATACATTGATATACCTATTATAGGTATTTGATTGCCTGGTCCCCTAAGCAACCAAATTGGCCCAGTTGTTAGGGAGGGTAGAGTCACCTGGGGTAACCTCCTCGTGGTCGCTATAATGTGGTTCTCGCTCTCGTGGGGCGCGTGGTGAGTTGTGCGTGGATGCCACGGAGAATAGCGTGAAGTCTCCACATGCGCTATGTGTCCGTGGTAACGCGCTCAAGTCCATGATAAGATACGCAGATTGACTGTCTCAGACGTGGAGGCAACTGAGATTCATCCTCTGCCACCCGGATTGAGGCGTGTCACTACGCCACCATGAAGAAATAGAGTGCATTGGGAATTGGGCATTCCAAATTGGGGAGAAAATGGGAGAAAAAAAAAAACATATATAAAATATGGGCTAGCCTATTGGCACATCAAAAGAAAGCACAGGATCAGAGTCTTGACACATTTTGGAAGTTACAATTGTTTGAATATGCTGCCTAATGATGCTCGCTCATAATGTCTGTGTATATGTATGAAAATACTCACAAATGATCATTCTGTCTAATTAAATATGAATAAATAACATGCAAACAAAAAACTCTCTGATGCGTGTGCATTCTTGTGAACGCTAAATGTTGCAAGAAAGTGTTATCAAGCGTCTCCGTTGCAGGGTCCCTCCAGCAAATCTATGTTATGTTGAACTTGCGTTTGTTCTTCTATTACTACTACTTCTCTTTCTTCTTCTTCTGTTTTGTGGCAGTATGCAAAACAAGCTTAAAAATAATTGCTGCCAAACACTGAATGGTTGTGACATTGGGAGAAAGACCTTTGAGGCGTTCAAATCTGGCTTTTTGAAATTGTATGGTTATAGCGCCCGTTAGCGGTTTAGAGCTGCTAATGACTCATTCATGCGGTTTTCACGGTTTCAGAAAGCTTTTTTTTTTTTTTTTTGGTGATGTTGATTTGCTAATATAACTGGTCTGATCTGTTACCATATATAACCACACCTGTAAAGTCCACTGATTTCAGATTTACCCACCCCTGAATGTCATAGAAAACAAAGCAAACTATGGTTGGTGACTTTATAAGTCAGTCAGACCGTCTCCTCCAATCTATGGCCATGTCTTCATTAGTGTTTTCATTTAAAACGCATTGATTAGTATGTATGTAGCCTGTGTGGTCAGGTTTTGGCTAGAATTAACTGCAATGTGCACAGACTTTGTTGATAGTAAAACTAAATTCTCTTTCTTTCTGCTTGTCAGGGGTCAGCTGCACCAGCAGTGTTGTGAGGAGTGGACTCTGGTCAGCGAGGAGACTCAAGCCAAGATGGCACGCATGGCAGCAGCTGCCGCATGGGGACTGGGTGAGACAAAAAAATTTCATTTTGCGTAGGTTTGTACCAAAATTAGGTCAAATGAATTCAGTAAGTCTGTCACTAATAATTTTACCTTGCGGCTACTATTCCAACTAGCAATTTGGTTTAGGTTTAAATTTCAGCCTCTGTTTAACATCTGCTAATCACTGAAAAGACAAAACACTATAATCACATTTAGACATTAAAATCCCAGCTCAATAGGATCACCTTTTTTGTCTCGCAGTGATTCTGAAAATATCACAGTCCTGTCATATTGACTGACACAACTGTTGTCTAGTAGGTCATTTCTGCTGGAACTGAAAACAAAGGCTCTTCCCTTCCCACAATGAGCATCTGATTGTTGGCACTTGTTGTATGATTTCTCCTATTTCCAATGAGTTAGTACCCACAACAACAGAACTCAGTTTCAGTGGGATAATTCACCCAAAAATTTTAATTAATTATGAACCCAGTTCACTTTCTTTCATCCATGAAACAGGTAAAGTGATGTTTTGAGGATGTTTTATGTTCACATTGCTCTTTTCTATACAATAAAAGCTCATACTGTTCTGTGAATATGTGCATTTTGCAAAATTCTTCTGTGAAGTTAGTACACCCCTACATTTATCACGACATCTGCTACAAGTGTCTAAAATTACAATCAGGTCACCAGTTAGTAGAATCAAGTGCAACTTAGTAAAATATCATTAAAGAGGAAGACCACACCTTATATAAACCTCAATCAGTTGATCTGCTTTGGTCATAATTATTGAAGTACATAGTACCATCATGCCAAGATCAAATAGGCTGTTTGAGTCCGTCAGAAGGAATGTTTTAAGGCTTATGAGCCTGGAAAGGAATTTAAAGCCATTTTCATGCTATTTAAAATCCACCATTCCACTACGTAAATGAATCTACAGTGACTAACGACTGTCTGTTCCTCACACAAAGCCATCATTTGGGTCCAGAAGACTTCTATAGACTTCTATCTAAGTTGTACCTTGATTGAACAATGGTTGAATATTGAAAATGTGAAGTGTTCTTATTTACAGTATGTGGACCTGGGGCTGGTTGCACCAGCTATATGTAAGTTACAGCTTAGCCTAGTTGTGACGTAAATGAGCTCTAAGTCACAATTTACGCACTACTAAATATGTGAGCTTTGCACCTTTAAACTTAGGTAGAACATAACCCTACGTATGAACTAAATATTTACAGAAGCCCTCTGACCGGGTAACGGATGGAATAAAAAAGCAGACTAATTTAATGACATCAATGAGCTCATGTTTTGGTTGACAAGCTTCAGTCCTTTCGACATATACGATGATGTTGGCATTTACACTTGTGTACATTTACGGGAGAAAATATTATGTAGAAAACATATTTAGATCTAACGGTGCACTTTCCTGTTTACACAGCCTTGTGTGACAAGTTTCAACATATACGAAAAATATAAGATATTAAAATGAATAAATGTCTTTTTTTACAGCCTGTTGTATTAGTATTTATTTATTACCCCTTATTCATTTTAGATACAGTTATTGAATATTTTTATTTACAGTGCATCCGGAAAGTATTCACAGCGCTTCACTTTTTCTACATTTTGTTATGTTACAGCCTTATTCATAAACAAAAGATTAAACAGAATTCATAAACAAAAGATTCTTGACACATGACAAAGGATACACCTTCTCTGATAAACCTTTTAAAAACATTTTTATTTTTTTATTTTTTATTAACCTTACTGGCAGCACCAAACAACATCACTCCTGGCTAATCTCCTTCATAAGCAACTAATAAATTAATAGTATATTGATGACAATTTATAC
Organism: Myxocyprinus asiaticus; assembly: GCF_019703515.2. Classification (NCBI taxonomy): domain Eukaryota; kingdom Metazoa; phylum Chordata; class Actinopteri; order Cypriniformes; family Catostomidae; genus Myxocyprinus; species Myxocyprinus asiaticus. The sequence continues at coordinate 6,008,213 of NC_059376.1, forward strand.
TTCCGCTTGCCATTAACAAACATATAGTATTCTACAGTAGGTAATTCTTAACAGATAAGTAGTTCCTCAACATTTAAATCTATTAAATCAAACTTTCATGACATTCGTAAATATATACACTGGCGGCCAAAAGTTTGGAATAATGTACAGATTTTGCTGTTTCGGAAGGAAGTTGGTACTTTAATTCACCAAAGTGGCATTCAACTGTTCTCAAAGTATTGTCAGGACATTACTGATGTAAAAAACAGCACTATCACTATTTGAAAAAAGTCATTTTTGATCAAATCTAGACAGGCCCCATTTCCAGCAGCCATCACTCCAACACCTTATCCTTGAGTAATCATGCTAAATTGCTAATTTGGTACAAGAATATCACTTGCCATTATATCAAACACAGTTGAAAGCTATTTGGTTCATTAAATGAAGCTTAACATTGTCATTGTGTTTGTTTTTGAGTTGCCACAGTATGCAATAGACTGGCATGTCTTAAGGTCAATATTAGGTCAAAAATGGCAAAAAAGAAACTGCTTTCTCTAGAAACTCGTAAGTCAATCATTGTTTTGAGGAATGAAGGCTATACAATGCTTGAAATTGCCAAAAAACTGAAGATTTCATACAAAGGTCTACACTATAGTCTTCAAAGACAACTGGCTCTAACAAGGACAGAAAGAGATGTGGAAGGCCAGATGTACAACTAAACGAGGATAAGTACGTCAAAGTCTCTAATTTGAGAAATAGACACCTTACATGTCCTCAGCTGACAGATTCATTGAATTCTACCCGCTTAACACCAGTTTCATGTACACAGGGTTGGGGAGTAACGGAATACATGTAATGGGATTACGTATTTAAAATACAAAATATAAGAAACTGTATTCCACTAGAGTTACACTTTAAATCGTTGGTAATTAGAATACAGTTGCATTCAAAAAGTATTTTGATTACTGAAGAGATTACTTTGCATTTTATTGTCATTTGTTTCATTCAATATTTAGTCCTTTCAGGTGGAAAACATTTATCCATATAAATGATGCGATCCAAAGTGCATTTGAAAAGCAGTGAAACACTTTCTTTTGATGCGTTACATTTCATACGAGCAGACAGAGAAGTAAGTTTGGAGCAAAAGAAATAGAAATAAACCTTGTGTAAATTGTCAGCTTTATGCTAAGCTATCATGCTATTTCTAGCCATTTTACATGCACATGTTACCAGGCACGATCATATTTTTTATCAAGAAAATTCACGTCGGATTTCATTCATTTCTTTTTTTCTTGTAAGACAGAAAATAGGGCAAAAATCGTATTGATAATAGTTTTTGTATAATTTTTCTTTACAGGAAAACAATCTAAAAATTCTTAAAACAAGATCAATTTAATTTATCTTGGTTTAGAAACAGCACTGCATAAGATATTTAGGTTTTTCAGAGAATGTATTTTTAACATGTGTATTTTGTCGTACTGTACTGGCAGAGTTTTTATAGTCAAAACAAGTGAAAAAAAAAATCTACCAGTGCTGAAGATTCCAAAGAATTTAGAATGCGTTACTGACCTTGAGTAATCTAACGGAATACATTACAAATGACATTTTACAGCATGTATTCTGTAATCTGTAGTGGAATACATTTAAAAAGTAACCCTCCCAACCCTGCATGTACAACAGTAAAGAGAAGACTCAGGGGTACAGGCCTTATGGGAAGAATTGCAAAAAAAAAGATGCTTTTGAAACAGAAAAACAAAAAGAAAAAGTGGGCAAAGAAACACAGACATTGGACAACAGATAATTGGAAAAGAGTGTAATGGATCTTAACCCCATTGAGCTTTTGTGGGATCAGCTAGACTGTAAGGTGCATGAGAAGTGCCCGAAAAGACAGCCATATCTATGGCAGGTGCTACAGGAAGCGTGAAGTGAAATGTCACCTGAGTATCTGGACAAACTGACAGCTAGAATGCCAAGGATCTACAAAGCGGTCATTGCTGCATGTGGAGGATTTTTTGATGAGAACCCTTTGAAGTTTTTTTCAAGTTGTAATAGTAATTTTTCACGTTATTAATGTCCTGACTATAAATTGTGATCAGTTGAATGCCACTTTGGTGAATAAAAGTACCAATTTCTTTCCATAAGAGCAAAATCTGTACAACTGTAAATGCATTTTCAGTTTTACTATCTGTTAAGCATTTTATCATAATGCAATAATCTGTTCTTCTATCAGCTTTTTGCAGTCTTGCAGTGTGTCGTTATGATTTTCCAAGGAAAAGAAACCCTCAGGCACTTGCCACGTGACAGCCAGCACACTTCTGTTAAAGATTCTCAATTAGAAGCAGAATACTGCATGTGTGGTGCACGTCATCCTCTAGCAGTTGTGCAAAGATGCTCTGGTTGGTAGAGAGACATTTCATGAAGTTTTGCTACAGTTACCAGGGTGTCAAGGACAATTAAAAAAAAATGATGATGACATTTTGCTTAAATCACGTTGAGTTAGGCAAAGACGCCAATATGCTCTTTTACTGGTATCGTGAATTTATATGGATCTTTGACTCGCCATTTTTCTCAGAATCTTGCACGTGAGTGCAAGGTTTTAAGACATTCGCCAATCCTTCATTTTTCAAAACGCTGTCTGTCATTTTGACAGTTAAATAACAATTAAGAAACTTTGCTTAAACTATCTTTAAGTGATATGTCTTCACTCTCTCGGTCTCTGCGTGCTCAGCACTTTTAATGCAAAAATATCTAACGCGTCTCTGCAATTATCCGTTCATAACTTTTAGTTGTTAGATCAGCTGAATAATGCTAAACAGATTACTAAAACCTCAATGCTACCCTTAACCACCACAAAAAAGTGCTGCTCAAAAGAACCTGGAAGCACTCTTGCCGTCGGTGTGACGTCACAGTAATTTAATTTATTCAGAGATGTTCTTCTGATTTTAAAATTTAGCATCAGATATTGAGCAATTGAGTGCATTATCTTTTGGAGAACTTGATCTTGAATGTGAGTCTCAAATATCTAAAAAAAAAAAAAAAAAAAAAACAATTTTGTTTGTTTATGATTAATATTAATTTGGTTCTCTTTGTGTTTGTCAGGTCACTGGGACAGTATGGAAGAGTACACTTGCATGATCCCAAGAGATACCCATGATGGAGCCTTCTACAGGGCAGTGCTCGCGCTACACCAGGACCTCTTCTCATTGGCTCAACAGGTACCACCTAATGAATAAATAAGGAGCATTATTTAATGAACTGGATTTGAATTACCCCTAACCTTCAGAGCTCACTGTGCTTGTATTGGACAGTCAACCCAGGATAGGGATGTTTAATGGGAAAAATGTGTTCATTCATACAGTAGATGATGAGCTCACCAGTTAAAGAACTGCATTGTCTCACTGGTGTTATGTAATATCAATCCAAGGCTGTCCTCAGTCGGAAAACTAAATAACTTTAAACTGACATTTGGACCTTGCGTTGATGGAGTTTGAGTGTGTATTTGAAAGATGAGCTCATACTCGTGGAGAACACACTAGACTCAAGTACTCTTATTTTTTTGTAATTTTTTATCCTTCATAATATCCCACCTGCTTCATTGCTCACATGCATGTTCAGATAGTGTCATCTTCTTGATATATTTTTATTAAATGCAGCCCCAGCATCACTCTGGTTTTATGATGGAAATGAATGCAGGTGTTCAGAGAATATATCCAAATGTACTTTGAGTTCCTTATTGTTTAGGCAACTTCTGATATTGATAAATATTGTTATGAATTACTTTGGGTAAAACAATCAATACATAAGAAATATATTAAGGATATACATTTTCATTACAACCTAATTTTATTCAGCAATATATGAAGTGCCATCCTTCCGCTAGAAGATATAGTTTCTGTCTGGTAAAATAAGGTTAATAATTGGCCTCTGTGGGTGGTGTACAGTGATTTACACACTATAACGATATGAGTTTTTCTAAAACCAATATTTAGTGAGCAGGGCAGCTGATGGCCAAAATAATACAGGTTTATATTTAGAATACAATGTAATAATAGCAAAGTAAGATACAACGGGTAAGATATAGTAGGGTACAATGGGGCAAACCCCCCGGGGTGAAAGGAACTTTTGACCACCTCTTTTTAAAAATGTCATTTTAATAAAAACAACTTTTCGTTATTTTCTCTTTACACAAATTATGTTGCTCCATCAATATTTATTTATTTTTTCGATCTTGACACACTTTGTGACCATTTTATTTACCACGGGAATTCACAACCATCCTCATAATCGGAGTGTACATTCCCCCCAGTGCTAATGCTAAGGAGGCACTCTGTGAACTGTATGGGGCTATTAGCGAACTGCAGAACGCTGACCCTGACGGACTGTTTATTGTCGCCGGAGATTTCAACCAAAAATTCCATCAGCATGTGGACTTTGCAATGAGAGGGGCGAACACGCTGGATCTTGTTTACACAAATATCCCCGGCGCGTACCAGGCGGAGCCTCGCCCCCACCTCGGCTACTCAGACCATATCTCTGTTATGCTAATCCCAGCATACAGACCGCTTATCAGATGCTCCAAACTGGTTCTGAAACAGGTGAAAACCTGGCCAGTAGGAGCCATCTCTGCTCTTCAGAACTGTTTTGAGCACACTGACTGGCACATGTTCAGGGAGGCTGCCACTGATGGTGACTCTACCAGCTTGGAGGAATACACGGCATCAGTGACCAGCTACATCAGCAAGTGCATCGATGACGTCACTTTCTCCAAGACCATCACCACACACTCCAACCAGAAGGCGTGGATGACTGCGGAGGTGCGTGCGCTGCTGAGGACCCGAGACTCCGCCTTCAGAGCAGATGACAAGGTGGCCCTAAGAACAGCGAGGGCCAAACTGTCCCGGGCCATCAGAGATGCAAAGTGCGCACACGCCCAGAGAATCCACAGCCACTTCCAGGACAGCGGCGTCATGCGGCGCATGTGGCAGGGCATCCAGGTCATCACCAATTACAGGACAACATCACCTGCCTGTGACAGTGATGCCTCCCTTCCAGATGCGCTGAATGACTTCTACGCTCGGTTTGAGGCACAGAATGACGTGGCAGCAAGGAAGACCACCCCTTCTTCCAACGACCAGGTGCTATGTCTTACCACGGCTGATGTGAGGAAAACTCTACGCAGAGTCAACCCACGGAAGACTGCTGGACCAGACGGCATTCCTGGCAGAGTGCTCGGAGGATGTGCAGACCAGCTGGTGGATGTTCTTACTGACACTTACTTCGTCATTCCCCAGCGTGCTTCAAGGCCACCACCATCGTCCCCGTGCCGAAGAAGTTTTCAGTGTCCTGCCTCCCATTGCACTCACACACATCATCATGAAGTGCTTCGAGAGGCTCATCATGAGGCACATCAAGACACAGCTGCAGCTGCCCCCCTCACTGGACCCCCTGCGCGTATAGTCCCAACCGCTCAACATACGACACCATCGCCACCACCCTCCATCTGGCCCTCACCCACCTGAACAAAAAGTAATCACACCATCGCCACCACCCTCCATCTGGCCCTCACCCACCTGAACAAAAAGTAATCATACTTTCAAATTCTGTTCATAGACTTTAGTTCAGCATTCAACACAATCGTTCCTCAGCACCTGATTTGAAAGCTGAACCTGCTGGGCCTGAACACCTCCCTCTGCAACTGGATCCTGGACCCTGGACTTCCTGACTGGGAGACCTTAGTCAGTCAGGATCAGGAGGAGCATCTCCACCACCACAACACTGAGAACTGGGGCCCCCCAGGGCTGTGTGCTTAGTCCACTGCTGTTCACTCTGCTGACTCACGACTGTGTAGTATTGCACAGCTCAAATCACATCATCAAGTTCGCTGATGACACGACTGTGGTGGGTCTCATCAGCAAGAACGATGAGTCGGCATACAGAGAGGAGGTGCAACAGCTAACGGACTGGTGCATAGCCAACAACCTGTCTTTGAACGTGGACAAAACAAAAGAGATGGTTGTTGACTTAAGGAGAACACGGAGCGACAACTCTCCGCTGAACATCGACGGCTCCTCTGTGGAGATTGTCAAGAGCACCAAATTCCTTGGTGTTCACCTGGCAAAAAACCTCACCTGGTCCCTCAACACCAGCTCCATAACCAGGAAAGCCCAGCAACATCTCTACTTTCTGTGAAGGCTGAGAAAAGCCCATCTCCCACTACCCATCGCCACCACATTCTACAGAGGGACTATCAAGAGCATCCTGAGCAGCTGCATCACTGCCTGGTATGGAAATTGCACCATTTTGGATCGCAAGACCCTGCAGAGGATAGTGAGGACAGCTGAGAAGATTATCGGGGTCTCTCTTCCCTCCATCATAGACATTTACACCACACGCTGCATCAGCAAAGGCACCAGCATTGTGGATGACCCCACACACCCCTCACATAAACTCTTCACCCTCCTGCCATCTGGCAAAAGGTACCGAAGCATTTGGGCCCTCATGGGCAGAGTGTTTAACAGTTTCTTCCCCCAAGCCATCAGGCTCCTCAATACTCCGAGACTGGACTGACACACACACACACACACACACACAACACTGAACACCATCTGACTCCCTTTGCAATTTTTGCACATTTCTTTATTATCTACCTGAATTTTTTTGCTGCTACTGTATTCGTAAATATACTGTATTTAATTTCTTGTCACTTTCTACCTGGCTGCTACCCCAATAAATGCTATGTCCATATATGGTATAAGCTTATCTGCTGAATACTATGTCATAGTATGTTATGTTTACATTCACAGCATTTTCTATTATATTGCAATATCTTTTGCACTACCTGTTTTATCTGACACTTTCACACTAGAACTGTGTACTGGTCAGCGATGCACTGTCTCTTAGTATGCCTATTGTCCTGTTTTTAGCAATTATTGTACCGTCTTGTACTTTTTGCACACGTGCACTTTATGTAGTAATGTTTAGGTCTTATTTAGTTCTGTGTAGTCTCACGTAGTTCTGTGTTTGTTTTATGTTGTTTTTATGTTGTTTTATGTAGCACCATGGTCCTGGAGGAACGTTGTTTCGTTTCACTGTGTACTGTACTAGCTGCATATAGTTGAAATGACAATAAAAGCCACTTGACCAGAAAAAAAGCAAATTTTCCTTGAGGAGTGCCTTTAACCCCATTGTACCCTACTCAAAATTGCTGAATTAAGCACTTATATTTTCACAATATATTGATTAATTGACCACTTATATTTTTATAAACATATATATATATATATATATATATATGTATATATATGTATATGTATATGTGTGTGTGTGTGTGTGTGTGTGTGTGTGTGTGTGTGTGTGTGTGTGTGTGTGTGTGTATGTATGTATATATATATATATATATATATATATATACATATATATATATATATATTTTTTTTTTTTTTTTTTTTTTTTCACAAAATTTAAAAAAATATATTTCAAAACACTTGTAAGGCTGTCCATAGGAACTGACACTAGGTGGACCACTTCTGTTAAGGTCAAGGTGGGCACAGTTACCGGCTGATACAGATAATCTCAACATGGCCAAATATCAGCGGAATAATTGTTGTGGCTGATATATTAGTCTGTCAGCATTAGGATCTTTTAATAATTAAATACATAAGTAAAATTCAAAGCATTTAGTTCACACATAAAATTCTTTTTTTTATAAATATTATATTTCAGACAGACTGGAGTGTAGACGACTATTTTTGCTGTGTCATTCTAGTCAAACTGTTGTTGTTCTGAAAATATTACGTGGTGAGAACATTATTCTGGTCCCCAGCCGCAGACATTCCTGGTTCAAAACCAGCAGGGTTAAGGGTCTAATGCAAAGCCAATTTTTCCATCCCAGAACTACCTTTTCTTCTGTGCTTTGTTGGTGGAAAAAGGTATGAGAGAGGTTGGCACTTTGATGTATGCCGGATATTTTGCTTCAAATCAAAACCTGAATGTGCTTGTTCCTGAGGTAAAAGCATTTTTAGAAAATTTGGATAATGGCTTGTCTGTTTGTGCTGATTGCTGGTGGTCATGGAATAAAGATGCTTTTTTATAGCAGGTAATCTACAGTAAATATGCCTTTGAGAGTTATCATTAACCTCTGGGCAGTGCAGCCCATTCACTATAGAACACAAATTGAACACAACGCACGCTATGCGGCCTTTCTTTATCCTCTAACTCACACACACACACTGTCTGCTGGCAGCCAGTCAGAGGAAGTGATAATTGCTTGTTGGCACACTCTCTGTCTCCCGTAATGTTAGGTCTTATCCAGAGCCACCCGGTTTGACTCCAATAACACTTTATTGTGTGTTTCTGCTCTGCACTGAGGTTCTTTTGCAGTTACATAAGTCCTCATAAATTTTTGTTGTTTGATGTGATGTTTGGCTCATTCTGTTCGAGGGACACCACACTGTGTGTCGGATCTGAGGAAGATGTTAATTAACAGCTGCAATTTACTTATTATAGATAGGAGAGGTGTGAGAACTGGCAGACGTCTTGTGTGTCCACGTGTGTGCGTGTGTATACAGGTTTGGCTATACTTGTGAGGGCCAAATTTAAAAAAATGTTTTCACTAATATAGTGAAACATTTCAAACCACCAACCACCCAAAACATCCTAGTAACCACCAAGCAATGCCTTAGTATCTACCCAGAACACCCTAGCAGCCGAATAGCAAAATCCTAAAAAGCAATCAGAATACTTTTGTAACAGATTAGCAACGCCCAGGCAATGACCTAGAACACCCTAGCAATGCATTTGCAACCACCAGAAACGTCTTAGCAACTTTAAAGCAACATCTTAGCAATTACCCAGAACACCTAGCAACTGTTAAGCAACGTCATGGCAGCCTCCCCCAACACCATAAAAACTGCATAGCAATATGCTAAAAGACTCTCAGAACACCTTAACAACTGCTTCACAATGCCCTGGCAACACCAAAAAAGCTGCATTGCAATATGTTAAATACACTACGAACACCTTAGCAACCGCAAAGCAACTTCCCGGCAACCACCCACAACACAATATAAACTGCATAGCAGTGTGCTCAAAGAACACTTAGAACACCTTAGCAACTGCATAGAAATGTCCTTGCAACCAAACAACAACAGTGTAAAAATTGTATAACAATGTTACAAGAAACACTCAAAATACGCTAGCAACTGCAGAGCAACATCCTAGCAACCGCATTGCAATGCCTTAACAACTACCCACAACACCATAAAAACTGCACAGCAATGTGCTAAAAAAAACACTCAGAACACCTTAGCAACCGCATAGCAACTCCCTGGCAACCACCCAGAACACCTTAGCAACTGCATGGCAGCACTCTAATAAACACCCAAAACATCCTAGATACCACATTGCAACGCCCTGGCAACTACCCACAACACCATTAAAAACTGCATAGCAATGTGCTAAAAAACACTCAGAACACCTTAGCAACTGCATAGCAACACACTGGCAACCACCAACAACACTCTAGCATTGTGGTGTCAACTCATGCTCAGACAAGCACCAAATCTACTCTGTGCAATCTAAATGACTGTATTTTTTCATTGGAGTTATTGATGTTTGTCAGTCTGCTGACTTTTCTGTTTGATGTCTGAGCTGTTGCTTGTGTTTGTCACATATGTAGTGTGTTGATGAATATGTGTTTGTGTGATTTCAGTGTATCGATAAGGCCAGAGATCTGCTGGATGCTGAACTCACGGCCATGGCAGGAGAGAGTTACAGCAGAGCATACGGGGTAAGAACGTAATTCTCTTCAGTCTCGATACAGACGGAACATTAAAAATCATCTGTAGTTTCACTTTGATTAGTCAGACCATGATCATTAGATGCAAGTACTCCATTTTTCTTTTGAGTCATTCATGACTGATTCTGTTGAGCAAGTTGTTCAGGATGGTTAAGATAATTTGAGGAAATGGAGGTAAACTGATACTCAAAAATTCTGTTGCTCATTTGCCTGGAACAATGTAATTCAAAGATGTTGGTTTGGTCTTAATCTCAAATTGTCTGACAAAAATGGAACTAAAATGTCTTTGTAATCTTTGAACTTATTTTTTTTCTCTCCATAAGTTGGACTGCATGTAACATGGTTCCGATACAGGGCCCCAAATGTAGCCACACTAAAAAAAATATGAATATCTGTTTATTTAAAGAAATAAAGTTATTTCTGAGAAAAGGTCTGGTATCATTTGTTTACAGATGACACTTGCTTTGTTAGTTTTTCTTCTGATGCAATGACATTTTTATGCATTTGAAGGTGATGTAAGTGATTTTAGCCATTCTTACTTCCATGAGACTGAACAGTTGTTTTAGCCACACCCTCTATTTCCAAAACACTTCTCATCAAAGATAGCATTGAGACCAACACCAAGCAGAAAAGCAGCATTAGTGCATGTTCCCATGGTTGTCAAACACAACAGTGGCAAAATAGTGCCCTCAACTGACAACTTTTACGAATCGGAATATGGCGTTAGGCCTCAATGATCCGCTTCAACTACAATACTATGAAAACGTGCAAAATGATTGACAGGCATAAAGCACCATAGACCGTGGCTTGCAGACTCAATTTTGTTTGCTGTTTACAGAGTCTAAAGCTGCCACAAAGAGCAGTGAGATATCTCAGGACATTTCTTTCAGTGGTATCTTTCAGGGGGTAGAAACATTTTCTGCATACCATTAAAAAAAAAAAAAATACCAAAAAATCACTTACAGCAACTTTTAAGTGAGTGACAATTTTAGAGAGTGCATGCAAATGAAGTCTTGGCTGTTTTGAAATAACATGCTCTTTGTGTTTCGTCTTTGTTTAAGGCTATGGTGTCGTGTCAGATGCTGTCCGAGCTTGAGGAGGTGATCCAGTATAAACTGGTTCCCGAGAGGAGAGACATCATCAGGGAGACGTGGTGGGAGAGACTACAGGTAAATCTCAAGAGTTACACAGAATTCTGTCATCATTTACTCACACTCATGTTATTCCAAACCCATATGACTTGATATCGTGGAACATAAAGTATTTTGTAGACTGTCTGAGCCTCACTTTTTCATACATTGAACACATATAGTGATCGGGGACTGTTGAGCCACAGCAAGGACAAAAAACACTACAAGTGTATCATAAAAGTAGTCCATATGACTAGTTATTTGCTGAAAATTTGCAGGCAGGCTGTATAATTCTTGTGGTTATACTTTTGAATCAATATATTTTAATGTGTATGGGCAGGCCCCATTTACTTCCATTTTAAGTGCCTTACTGCATCAGTGATGTTTGCTTTTTTTTTTTTTTTATTAAAAAATAAATAAACAAGTGGGGTCAAATTATTTTTTGTGGTAATCCACATCATGCTACAAATGTTGTTGATTGAGCTTCACTGGTATTGAGCCTAGAATATTCCTAACGACATTCTATATTAATTCACCAATTTGCTACTCCCTTTGCCATCGTGCCTTTGAGCAACCGTTGCCCGTGATAAAATTACTAATTTTTTACACATAGCCTCACGTGGCTTACAGCAAAAAGGGCATCATTATATCTGTACAGCTAATATAACATGTGATAACATATCATTTGTATTATCTCTTAAAAGAATTTCAAGCAGGCGTCAGAATAAACACACATGAATTATATAAAATTGTTTTATTTAATTTAAAATTGTATTTAAAAAAAGCATGCAGTAGTAATATAATAAAAAGCACAGTGTTGATTCTGTATATTCTGTATTTATCAAGCCAAATATAAATGGAAGATAAGCTTGGAAATGATGGGGAAAAAACAATAGTTTATAGACATGAGGAAGCGTGTGAAAGGTTCAACATCTGTTTCCAATTTTCCATCTCATCTGCCTGTAAAAGCAGATAGCAGGACATTCCATGAGCTTTCTGTACCTGCAGCATCTTTCCATTAAAAACTCAGACACCGTAATTTCATTTCTGCTTTTTGACACAGTGATAATCATTAGACAACAACAATGAAAAGAATGTATAATGAATATGGATAAGAATTGTTATTATTAATGCAATTATAATGCAAAGTTGTTTTGTGATCTAAATGAATTCAAATTCACTTGCATCTTTGTTTTGGGCTGTCTAGTTTTAAGCATCAAGCTTACAATAAACATGTTTTCCTCTTTAAAATGAATGGCTGTTATGTTAAAAGTTGATTAATTTATGCAAAGAAAACATTGTTAGGGAAAAATATTGTTCACAACTAAAGAAACTGATGAATGCACAATGGAGCGATGGTATTGTTTCGGTGCTCTTTTTTAGACCCCCACCAAATGGCACAGTTTATGGGTAGACCAGTTATAAAAGAACCAATAAGTGTTTTGGTAGAAAAGTGGAAGTAAAAATTATATACCAAGCCAATAATTAGTCTATCTTTCTGGGATCCAACAAAGATGTCTTTGTCTCTTTATATATATATATATATATATATATATATATAGATATATATATAGATATATATATCTATATATATATATATACATATATATATATATACATACACATATGTATACATATATGTATATATATTAAAACTCCAACTTCCCGTGTCACCGAGATGCGGTCACCAGTTGACCTTTTCTCTTTAGTCCGTCCTCGCCTTTGGTTTTTTGCCTCAACACCCTGTCCGACCTGACTGATGTCATGTGTAAAAACAAAAACAGCTTCTGCATGGCATGATATCAGCTCAGCGGGGAGTTTTGTTGTAGCGGGTCGGCTTGCGTCTGGTATGTGTTTAGGCAGCGCCACTGGGGAATAACAAACCACTAATAGTGTGCACTAATGCTCCCAACCTGCAGACTTTTCCATTCATAAAGGGATTTGTTGGAATGATGCATAATGGCAAAATAGCAAAGCTGATGTGTTGTTGACGGGAAACATTAGTGAGCGGTTAATTGGTGAGCTCCAGTCTAGGACTAGAACATGCCCAGAACATTATGAACTGTTGTATTGACAGTGGCTCCAAAAAATTATTTAGACACTTAAACTGTGGTGAACATGTTCCACTAACATTTGACAAACACATTGTCTGTATACGTTTTGTCTTCATTTTCAATAGCTTATCTATTATCATTTCAAACATAACAAACTTCTTTCTTGTAAAATGCTTTGCTTGGAATGTTTTGTGATATCTGTCTTTAAAATAAATGCTATGCAGTTTGATATTTTATTATGTAATTCAAAAACCTTTTTGCATTTTAAGTGTGGCTTAAGTGTCCAAATACTTTTTGAGGTCATTTTATGTGGATGCTGAAATCAGTATGAATAAATACTGTTTACTGAGGTTAACCTCTCCATGCCAAATTATCAATCCAGTAGACTATTCAACTAATCTCCGATGGAAGTTTCAGTTGGGCTTTCAGGTAAAGGCCTGCTTGATATACTTCTAGTCTGAAAGTACTAACCATCTGATGCATGTCCCTGCTGCAAAAACAGCTAAAGCCAGCCAAAGTTGGTTAGTTGGCTGGTTTTAGATGGGTTTTAATAACTTTTTAGTTAGTCTGGCTGGAATACCAGCTAGCCTCCAAACTAAACCAGCTGAGCACCAGCTTGGACCAGCCTGACCAGCTAAAAAAAAAAAAGGCATGCTTACAAAGCGCTTCTCCATTCTTCGCTCAGAACCAAAAAAACTGAGCAATGGCATACTTTTTGTGAACATTCAGACACCTGCCACACCGCTAGGGGAGGTGTTTAAAGGTACATTTAAAAATAAGGACACACAAGACTACATGTAAAACATCAACTAATGTGACGTTGTGACGGTAACTACATTTCCAAACAAGAATTTTTTGCAGAAATAGTTTTAGCGCATCAAAATAAAGCTGATGGAAATGCAAATTATCGATAAAATTTCACAAGTGTCGGCATAATATTTTTCCATTTAAGTTTAGCGCATAAATCCTATGTCGACACATCAATTGTTGTGAAAAACTGGCTTGGAAACAGTTTTTGTCAAGAAAAATGCCATTAAATAAAAAAAGTGTCACATGACATCACATTTGTCCTTACAACAAACAGCATAATGGCGAGGTAGTAGCCTACACTTGTACTGATAAGTTTCTTTAAAAGTCACATTACCTTTATTCTTGATGGAAGTTTTTAACGTTTTATGGACTGCGCGTTCCCAAGCCAGTAAAGATTACGGCGTATTTTACCAAAATGCCCAGTAAAAAAAAAAACCTTGTATATTAATCCTGTGCGATTGACAACATGCTGGTAAAGAAAAAAAAACAAAAAAACATGCAAGTCTGCACTGTCCAGCCTGTAAGCCTTATTTATGGTTGTTTAAGTTCTCTGAGTGTCTGAAGTGGATGTTGGCCAACAAGAAGACGCACTTCTTTTTTGTTGTACTGCAATAACTGACACGAGTTTTCAGAACAGAAAAACAAAAAGGGAAATCAAATTCAGCGCCAAAGGGATTAAACAAAAGTGCCAAAGACATTAGGCTTATACAGAGATAAAAATATACATAAGAGAAAAGGGATATGAAGGGAGTAATTAACTTAAATGACGAAAAATAAATCATGTGCATAAACCAAGTGTACGGATATAAAGTCATAAATAACAGAGCTACCTGTATATGGGGTCATATTACAACAAAACTTATATAAAGGAAATTTGTTCACACATTCATAGTTTGGATGTTTTTTTTGTTTGTTTTTTTTGGAAGAGGTGGAACGAGTTTTAATGTAAATTCCAACATCTCTTTGATAAAATGACTGCAGATTGTGCTGGGTGTTATGTATGGTATGATGCAGTGTTTCTCAAGAATTTCTTGCTATCAAGTGTTTATTTACACATGTAAAAGAAAAAGAAATTAGCAGTTTGTTTATTTTTAGAAAAATTAGAAAAGAATATAAGCACGTAATTTTGTGATTTGAGAAGAGTGAAGCGGAGTGTTGAAGCTTTTATGTGTTTTTCGGACACCACACCCTGCGTTTCACAACATATTTTCTGCAGGGACAAATAACATTTCATAATGTGAAGGGATTGACCATATTTTAATTCAGGAGTGTAATATAGGATTACAGGCTCACTAATGCCACCAGTTTTGTTGTATTTTGCAAAGTATTCCAGTCAGTTTCTTCTAATAATACCAGATGCAGACAAGCTACTTATCCAGTTCAACGTCGTTTTCTGATATTTCCTACTTTTGCAATTATCATATTTTCTGGAATATAAGTCATTTTTTTTCATCATCTGAAAGGTCCTGCGACTAATAGTCTGAAGCGACTTATATACATTATTTATACGTATTTGATGCCCGCTGGTCAAACACACGTGCACCAAAACGGTAGAACAGTAGAAGCGTTTTAAAGTTGCCAACTCTGAATATTTTGACTTTACAAACTACTTTATGCAACCAGTTAACATTTTCTGTCCATCGTAACATTGTTCTAACAAACTGTAGGCTGCTGTCAAACACAACTCCTTACATGCCCAAAAAATGACATTTCATCACACTCGTAGTAAAAACATTCAGTCAGTGAACCGAATAATTAATACATTGCAAAGAGGGTTGCAAATATCAGAAATATTAACAGTCGCTAACATTAATGAATGAATAGAATACAACAGGCATATTGTTTTACTCACTGCATGTTACAAGTGTTATAAACAGATGTGACAACTCATGCAGCAAATGTTTTTTTTCTTTTTCTAAGAATGATGTTATGACACCATTTTATCGGTAAAAGGCCATTTGAATGGAAACGAGCAGGAGGCAACAATTTTCACAAACATTTTTTACGCATTTTCACTTTTCACTAACCGAACAGTGCAAAAAGTGGATGGAAACTTAGTTACAGTAACTTAGTTACTGTTGATTGTTTTAACCACTCAATGAATTAAAGTAATGTAAATGCAGTAGATATTGTGTAATTTGTCATGTTTACATTCTACATTCATGGTGCTAATGAATTAGCTATACTCGGCCATAATTTTCACAGGTTACACTCTGTTATGTTGACACTGATACTACTGCAAAAATCGGTCTATAAAAGTGTGTTAATAGGCAGAATACAGACAAATGAATTATGATAAGAGAGGCATATCTCACTTTGGGCACATGAGAGAAGCAGCATATCAAACAGAGTAAATGGGCATGATATAGTCTTTCAGCTGGGATTGCAAAATTAAACACAAAAAAAGCAAGAGATGGCTAAAATTGCCAGATCCAGTTGGCTGGCTTCTACACTATTTTTCCGGGAGTTAGAGTACTAAGGTTTTTTGAGTGTGGTAGGAAACAAAGTCACATTCTCAGGGTGCTACAGTAAAAAAAAGAACTGGTCACTGGATTTGATTTGTGAGGTTCTTGGCATTGTGTCTTTGAAAGATTCTCAGAATTTTGTTTAGGTAAACCAGATTTCCTAAAGCACAACTGTATATTACTTTTTGTTCGAGGTACTTTGTTTACTGCAGTAAATATTTACTCACTAAATGCCTCGTAAAAAGCAAACTGGGTTTGGTCACTTCACTTACAGTACACTTTAAGTACCTTGCCCAGAATATGAACAATAATATCTCACTTTATAAAGTGTGCACACTGACAGCAATCTGTAATAAAAAAAAAAACAACCATAAAACATAATTGTTTTAATAGCTGGGTTTCCATTCATGTATTTTAATGCTGCTTTTGGAAAATCGAAAAAATACTGAATGGGAACACCAAGATTAAATTAATAAAATCTCCAACATGAGCATAAAACATTTATATGATTGCTTCAGGTGGATCATTTGTTTATTCAATAAGAAGACATGAACATCAATTACGATGGAAACACATTTGCCGCATATATTCCTCATCAAAAACGTTATGTGACTTTGCCTCAACAAGCCATGTGAATACATAATTGGCTAAGAGAATATCATCTATATTATCGCGTAGCACTAATGTTGCTCTGGTTATTGTGAAATCCCAAAGTCTTTCATCAAAATTGTCTTTCATCAAAATGTTCTACTATTACCTGCCTAAACTGTGACACTTTATCACTTCCAGACATACTGTAAGACATCTGCTGCTGAACACTAGCGAAAAAGTTCATTCGAGTGTTTTGTTGGCATGTTCTAAACATTAAGTAATTTATCACATTTAATAAAAGAGCCACAGTGACTTCAACTTCCATTTTAATTTGAATTTTAAGCCAATTTCCCCAGAAGTGACGATTTTGTTCTCTTATACACATGGAATGGAAATGCTGATTTATTCGGAATTGTTTTTGCGATATTCTGATTTTGCACATGAATTAAATTTGTTACTTGAATGCAAGGTTATTTTAGATTTGCATTTTTAAATTCATTTTTATTTTAATACCGTTTTCAAATTTGTTTTAAATTTCAGTTTAGTTTTAGTTTCATTAATGGCTTGTTAGTTTTAGTTTAGTTTTTATTTTGTGGGCACATTTCTAATTTGTTTTTATATATTTTAGTTTCAGTTTCATTTTTAGTAACTATAGTTTAGGCATCAACAGAACACTTGAGAAACACACTAGATCTTTAAATTTAAGATCAACTGGCAAAATTTTTAACCATCTTATACAGTATATTATACATAAGAATTAGGCCTAATGTTATTTTATTATTGATGTACTATAATGTGCTTATCTATGTTTAGTGTAATGAAATTATTTTCCTAGTAAGATATATACATTGAAATTATTTGATGATATGAGGGAAAAAATGCAACACAGACAGAAGTAAAAGACTGAAAAAATGACACGATTTAATTATGGGACAACTCAGTTTAAGGGATAGTTTACCCAAAAATGAAAATTCTCGTGATTTACTCACCCTCATGCTATCCCAGATGTGTTTGACTTATTTTCTTCTGCAGAACACAAATTAAGATTTTGAAAATAATATTTCAGCTTTATAGGTCCTCACAATGCAAGTGAATGGTGACCAGAACTTAAAGTCCAAAAAGTACATAAAGGCCCAAAAACCATATATGCAATTTATGCAACACATCGAGCCGCCATCTTAAGGGAATCAGCAAAATTGGTAGTTGTGCCCCTGGGCAAAAGTCTACTCATTGTTCTTGGCTAGACTATACTACTGAACTCCAAATAACCAAAGGATTGCCAGTTATAAGTTACATAAAATGTTATATTTTGTTTTTAATATTCATATAAACTTGTCACCCAAACCTCAGACCTTTGGAAGCACAAGGTCAGAGTCTACTGTTTCCTGAGTTGTAGCACAGGCTTCTTCATTATCGTTGGTATTCTTCCTTTCCGCATCTTTAGCCATGAGTATTTTGCACTCCTTGCGAATATTGCTTTGCAAATGCACATTCAGATTTGTGGGATTTTTTTTACTTTTTTACACCACGAGTCATATAATTGGGTGTGATTTGCTTTTACTACTTTCATAATTAAGCTGGAGAGTCCCATACAAGGCTCTGTCATTTCCTACTAGCAATTCATGTCCCTCCCTTGTCTCCAGTATTAGTATCAGCTAACCTCACGTGCATCACATGCCACATCGCCTTCTGTAGGTCTTCACCTACACAGTCACACAGGTCAGATTATTCTGCCATGAATGTTTTCATTTTTATTATTATTTTATTTCTGTTTGTTTTTCAATTACTGTTGTTAGTTTAGTTTGTTTTTTATTTATTTTGCAATATTTGTTTTATTTCAGTTTACCAAAATGTTGTTAAATCAGTTGTTTTCATCTTAGTTTTAGTTTTTGAAAATAACCCTGAGCACATGCTTGCATAAAAATATCAAAACTTCATAGCCATACCCATTGACTTTGCATGTAAAGACAAAGAGACTCAGCAACCTTCAGTGATTTAATCGCTGTCAGTGTGAACGGCCCTTAACCATAACCCAAACTTTTTAGTATGTAGTCAAAAGTTTCTCTTCGCAAAACATCAATACCTCTAAGGCATTATCTTCGAATAGAACCTCTCAACCATACTGTAATACTTTATATAACAACCCATTTTCACAGAGGCAAGCACATCATTCAAAGGGATGTCAGCACACACTCTTAGGCAATTTCCAGTCACTTATGCCAAAATACTGTACGGATTCCAATGTAACCAACCCAAGCTTCAGTGTAGTTCATAAGTGTGTTAAAAAATGTGACATTCTTCTCCAGGGCTGTCAGCGTATTGTGGAGGATTGGCAGAGGATCCTAATGGTGCGCTCTCTGGTCATCAGTCCACATGAGGACATGAGGACTTGGCTGAAGTACGCCAGCCTCTGTGGAAAGAGTGGACGTCTGGTAAGAACATAATCAAGCTCTCTTCCAAAATCTTGTAAGCCGCCTCACTGCCAATCAGTGTCAGCAATTAACTTTTTCATTAAGGGGCAATATTTGCCCCCTGGAAGTAATTTTAGGGGCATTTTTGGTTTTTTACATTTATAAAGCTAATTCTTTTTCTAACCTTATAAGATGACTGTTTGTCATCCTTTTATGTCAAATATTTCAATTTAATCAATTAATTAAATCTGAACAGTACATAATATTTGCAGGGCTGGGTTTTGGCAATGAAGATCTGTCTAAATTAAGTCTATTAATTTTATGACTGAAAATTTAGACATGGCAAATGGGTTAAGAGGTTTTTATCTGAGATTCGATAAACAGAACTTTGGTGATGAGTGTTTCCAGATCTGTTACATAGTTAAAACACAAGATCAGGTTACAACTGATAAGGTTTCAGTTCTCAGAGTTTTACAAACTGTCCCACAGAATAAAAGCTTAGGACCAGACAAAGTTAGTGGTAGAGTTTTAAAAAGTTGTGCTAGTCAGTTGTGACATTATTCATTTTATTTTTCAAACTTCTCTACACCTTCAGAAAGTTCCTGCTGTGTGGAAAAAAAGCTACCATTGTTCCTTTACCAAAGAAAGCTAATGCTAGACAAATTAATGATTTTAGACCCGTCTCGCTTACATCATTGTTAATTAAGTGTTTTGAAAGAATTATTGAGGATTTTATTATGAATTACACTAGTCACAGGTTAGATCAGCTATAGTTTGCATATAGGAGTAGTAGAAGTGTGGAGGATACCACTCTTACGCTTAAATTGTATATACAGTATAAACATAGACATTAAGACATATACCTGTTTATTATTTGTTGACTTCTCTTCAGCATTTAAAACAATTCAACTATATATTTTAGCAGAAAGAATGTTGTCTGATTTCCACATTTCTAAGAGTCTTTTAGGTTGGATTTTAGATTTTTTAACAAAAAGATCTCAAAGGGTAAATGGAGAATATTCTCAGGTGCGAAACATATTTTTTAGAAATAAATGTGGGTAAAACTAAAGATGTGATAATAGATTTCAACAAAAGTGTTAGTACCTGTACCAAAATTATTATTGATGGTAATGAGGTTTAGTTTTTTATTTTTGGTAATTTCGGTGGCACTTTACCCCAGAGCCCTTGTTGATTTCTGACCCTTCTGCCTACATGGGAAGCTGCCTTCGTAGGGAGCATCCTAACCGTCGTGGAACTTCATAAGCAACCAATTTGAAACAGTCTAAATGGGAAGCAAATCTGCGCACCACACAAATAGTGCAATAATTTAATAAGCATAAAATACACATACATTTTTGGGAAAATAATCAATTGTTAAGTTCACTGAATTATTATTTTTTGTTACTTTTCAGTATAAAAATATAAGTATACACATAATCAACATTTCTCTCCACCATCTGCGATTTCATCACAGTAATTCTGGGATTACCTTATCTGTGAAGGATACATGTGATGCTGCCTTAGAATATGTCCAAAGTAGGCAGCATAATTAAGTTGCCTACCTTTTCAACAGCCTTTGCGTCTGAAGCACAATGCCTTAAAATTATGCCTCCGTAGGTAGCTCACTAGGTTTTAGAACCAAGCAACATTCACCACCAAATGCAAAGTTTCATGCTCAGAGTCAGCACTGGAAGTACTCTCATTATGTAAGGCATAACACACCATAGCCTTTCACAGCAACAAGAAGCACAGCTGAATTTCACGAAAGGAAAAACTCAGTAGTGGAAGTTTTAAATATCTTCCAAAATATGCCACAATGTTTAGAACTTGTGTTCAAAACTGATGCTTGAAATGTATACCTATGTTTATGGTTAACCATGTTTTCCCTGTCTTTGTCTTAAAATAACTGTATTTATAAGAAGCTAGATGTAATCTACATTTGAATTATATTTTAGGCATCAAACCAAAGAGGTCTATAATAGCTTGAGTTTTCGATCCGTTAGCATCCTCATTCATCTTAATGTCAGTTGCTCGGCTGAAGCATCCAGTCCCAGAAATACGCAACCTGGATGCTGCCTGAAAATATGAGACCATTTCACAAATGTATTTAAATAAATACATTTGGCACTTCTTAAACATCTTCTATAAGATAATGAAATATTTGTGATCTATATGTTGCTTGGAATTTTTTTTTGTCAGAATACACGGCTACTTTTGAATGGCCATCAATGTAGAGAGATGTTTTTTGCCTCCAGAGTGGTGCGGTAATGGTCGTCGTCATCAGCCAAATTCTGACCCCTTGCCTCAAACACATTAGCTCATGATATCATGACCTTTGACCTGCAGTGCCGATCACAGTAACAGGAAGCCACTGAAGGAACGCGATGGATTATGGGATGAAAGACAGAAAATGAAAGCATTGTTGCTTTGGACTCAGACCCCACTGAGGGGTCAGGCTTATTTTACTGCTGATTTGAACTGTCTATTTACAGAGCTTTAGGTTTCTAACAGACGGCTCTTTGTGACCCAGAAAGCTTCAGGTCACAAGGTCGAGCGTTAGAGATCAGTGTGCAGCCTGTGATCTTCACACAAGCAACTTCATTTATGTGGCTGAATCTTATGAATACTTGTCTTCAGTTAGTCACATTTCAGCAGAAAATCTAAGAAAATCATAAAGAAAATAAAGCCTATTTTAGGACCATTATGATTTTTGCATTTTAACATTATTCTAACAGTAATGCAAATTTTCCCTCCAAATTCTCATTTACTGTAATGCATCCTGATCTTTTACTTTAAGTTTGTTTGTGATTCTCATTATTCTCAATGAAGAGTCTCATTCAATTCTCGTTACTGTATGTGTACTATTATAACTCTTAAAATAAATACTAATTATTAAATTAAATACTTAAATATGTAAATATTTATACTTTTTTTCACCTCACAGTAGTTTTTTTTATTTTATTTTTTTTAATATATAAAGTAATTTGTATTTTGAATATGTGCTTAATTTTCTTCAAGAAAAATATAATTTATTTCTTTTACATTCTTGTGTAATGTGACCCGCCCATGTTCTTGACAGCTTTCATGAGATTTGCCCATTTATTGAGATTCTTAATTGAAGATTTCACAGGCTTAAAACTCCAGAATAAAGTGATTAATATATAGTTGTAGGGTTGTTAATTTAAATCTTTCAGAAACACCCTTTGAAGATCACCAACATAAGACCAAGATTAACAAAGACTAATCTTAACTAACTTTCTAACTAACATATTTGTCACATTTAGCTGGTAACCTTTTACTTGAAAAGTCTTGCAAGACTCGCATTTGACTTTCTTACACTATGTTTATTCCAGTCTTGCATTGCAAAGTTTCACAGGACAAGATTTACCATCTAGACACAACCTAACATATTTGGCAGGTTGCTAAATACAGTAACAAGAGTAATAAAATCCTGAAATTCTTCAAGTTTTCACTAAGATTGAATGTGTAATCTGTGTGTCTTTCTCAGGCACTGGCTCATAAGACCCTTGTTCTCCTGCTGGGTGTGGATCCATCCAAACAGCTTGATCACCCGCTGCCCACTGCCCACCCGCATGTCACCTACGCTTACATGAAGTACATGTGGAAGAGCACCCGAAAGGTAAATGCTCACAAAAGCCTTTGAATGCAAGTCTCACTTGCTGGCCATCTTGGTAACACCCCCATACAGCTCATTCCCATCATGCACTGTAAAGCCCAAAGTATACTTTGGTTTTTACACATATGCAAGTGTTTGCATACAGGGCAAGTAAGTAAATTACTCTTGAGCACTGTACACGTGTGGCCTGATTTTTCTTACCATGCATACTTTGTACGTAGAGTCCGGCATGCGCCTGGAATTATTTGCACTTATTAGTGGGTGGCAACACTCACAGATGTGCACAGAATAGTGAAAGAAGATGATCTAAATGCCGGTGAACAACAGGAAGTTGGAAACAACAACAGTGAATGTGCACATCAGGAGATATCTGCTTTTTTATAACTCGAGTCTGAAGGACTATAAAGACATTTTTATTGGCCTAACTTCTGAAAAGTAATAGTCTAGTATCTCATTGCAGTCATAGCATTCATGCTTCAACTGCTTGTGTATGCACGCGCAGTCAAATAGAGTATAATTTGAATGGCTAGAGCGTTTGACTGTAAGCATATGATGGCATACACGTAAAAACTTAAGTATCCTTTTGGCTGAATGTATAGTGCCTCTCTGCTTGAATGTTTAAAGAAATCACTGAAGAAAAAATACTTTTGTCAAGCTTCCATTTCAGGAACATATCGGTGATTAAATCTGACAGCAATGGCATCATATACAGTATTTTGCTTCTTTAGTTCAAATCAGGCTAAAAGCAACATTTTCAGGTGGGTTCAGCTAATGTGTATGCACATTCTAGAATAGCTACTGTCATAAAGATGAGCCGATGTCTTTGCCATTAACAGTCTGTCTACACGGCACAATGTGCTGAGAAAAAACTAGATCACTCCCATGAAACCAGTTATGTTAAACTTAATTTCAGTGCAATTACCAATAATACTGCATTCATATTTTGTGCATTGAAATTTACACTTGACAGTAAGCATTGATTTTGAATTTGGTATGCAGATGTAAATGATGATATTAACAGCATCATCTGTGTATCTATCACATTTATATAGGGCTAAATTAAAATATTCTGACTAAGTTTGGTCTCCTTTACAGATTCCTTTCATCAGGCTCCTTCTTATTTAAGTATGGTTGTCTCTTGGAATTTATGAAGGCAAA
Organism: Myxocyprinus asiaticus; assembly: GCF_019703515.2. Classification (NCBI taxonomy): domain Eukaryota; kingdom Metazoa; phylum Chordata; class Actinopteri; order Cypriniformes; family Catostomidae; genus Myxocyprinus; species Myxocyprinus asiaticus. Next base: position 6,032,244 of record NC_059376.1, read on the forward strand.
CAAAACCAGTTACATTTTCCTGCAGTCAGAGCGAATTAGAGGAGAACAGATTTTACACAGAAGGAAAACTGATAGCTTGGTCCAAAGTAATTATGAAGATATACAATAGTTCTTCCATAGTATCCATAGTTTTAACAATAGTATTTGTAAGACCATGGTGACCACATCATGCATGACTCCTCACTACCAAGATTAGTAACTATGGTTTCTATGAGAGAAGATAATTAACATAATGTAATGAAAAGGAGTAGTCTAAATACCATAGTTAATACAGTTATAGTGTTACAACAGTAAATCAAATCTTTGTAAGGTTTGTGATGTGTGGATTAAAAAGCCTTCTAATTTACAGTTCGTCATGCTCAGTGTTTTCTCCTGTTTCCTTTGTCAGTGCTGTTTAGAATGTGGGGACTGGTTAATATGATTTTAAGCTAGTTTAATCACAGATACATTTGAAGTTTTGCAACAGAATTCTGTGCTGCATTCATACAGGTTTTACTATCCTTTATTATCCTTTACTATACTTCTCACAGTCACTAATTATAATGGTCTGCACTTTGCAGTCTAGACAGTCCACGAATAAACGCACCTGTTCTGCGCTTGTGCCACTCTATCCATTGAGCCATGCTAATAATTGGTGGAGATAGCTCGGTATCATTCTGCGTTTGGAGTGAGCAAAATGCACTTCAAAAAATACGGTTAGGATTACAGAGTTTGACACCTGTGCATTAGACTCAACTAAGCTGTCTGTACTGCAAGTACAGACAGCCCCTACAAGCACCCCCATTTTTACTAGGACTGTCAACTGTTGAAATATTTAATGATGATTAATTGCACAATTTAATTCAGAAGTTAATACGTTCTGTTCCAAATAAAAAATAAAATAAAATAAGGCTATGTCTAATTATTCTTTAATTCATGTGGATGACACTCATAAAGTAGCCTAGATTTATGCATTTTTCCTGAACTTCATCAAAACACCGGAAATGCAAACACGGGAACCTGCAGTAATTGAATAATGCAACAAATTTTTCCATACTTTATGGTTATAATCATGTAAAGAGATGCCTCTGGTCTGCACCAAGTCCTCTGCTGGTGTTCACATTTCTAAGAATGATGATGTTTCTGTTGTTGGTGATATTTCACTTGTCGAGCTTCAGTGACAATTGATTAAAATGGCACCTGATTAAATGCGTTAATGGCGTACATTTTTACGTATTGTACTCTCTGTCTGCTAGATCAAAGCCGACTCATGTTTCTGGTCTCTGGCGTACTAATTTAAAAAAAAAAAAATATTGTTTGTTTTTCAACCATTTAAGTTGTAGCAGCGCTAACAGTAAAATTATTTTGCTATTGTAAAATTGTGCATGCAAAGTTTGCATTCACTTTGCATTAAACCAATGGATTGGTCATTCCTGGGATTAAATCAAAACACAATGTTCATCATAGGCTTCCCTTTGAATCTTCACACTGCAAAAAATCCTTAAAAGTTGGCACAACTGAGATGAAGTAGCTCAGTTTAGCTTGTTCTGGAATGCTGCCATTGTAAAATAATTTTTCATGTTATGTAAGGCGTGTGTCATAAGAATATACAGTGTGTAATATTACGTAATGTAATATGTGTTTAAGAGGTTAGGGCAGAATCATGGGAGATTAACAACTTCCATTTAGTGTGTCAAAGGCAAGCATCTGGATTGAACACGACTGTAATTAGTTTTTGGAAATATGTCCCTGCCAAGCGTATCAGGTGCAAACAAATACCGTTTAAAGGGATAGATCTCCCAAAAATGAAAATTCTGTCATCATTTATTCACCCTGATGTTGTTCTAATCTGAATGACTTTCTTTTTTTTTTTTTAAATACCAAAGGAGAAGCCATATGATAGTTTTGTGTGAGGAACAAACTGAGAATTAAGTCATTATATTCATTGCTTGACATCTTTGTTCACCATTCATGCATTTGTAAAACATTTTACATACAGTGAAAGTGAATGGTGACTAAGGCTGTCAGTCCTTAACATTCTGCATAATAGTTCCCTTCCACAAAAGAAAGTCATACATGTTTGGAATGACATGGTGAGTAAAAGATGACAGAATTTACATTATTGGGTGAACTATTCCTTTAAGATAAGACCAAAGATCACTCTTTTACCAGATATACTCTGTTAGTTTTTCCTTGCATGAAACATCCTTTTTTATAGAAAAATTCAATGTGATGAGGTAAGAAGACTTGTGGAAAGATCGCTTGGCTTCACCTTCAGCTTTCCCAGCTTTGCCTCACTTTCTTTCCCTCCACCTACGTCGTAAAAGGCCTTCACCCTTTGCATAATATAGTTTGTTACTAAAGTGTTATGTCGGCGAGAGATTACGTAAGTGTCAGGCACTGAACATCTCAGACCAGAGCCGGTCCCAATCCACTGCGCAGAATTGTGTTAAAATTCCTGGCATTCGCATGTGAATCCGTCATACTTGCTGTATTATTGCTTTGTGTCATTCAAAGCCTTCAAGATGAGAACACAATATGCAGACTTACTCACACATCTTGTACTGCGGTCAGGTTTTGTAACGCATGGTCTCCAAATGTCTTCCCATGTGAGTTTTTTTTTTTTTAGAAAAGATTTGGTAATGTCATTATTTATTTAACAGATGCCTCACATACCTGCTAAATTATGATGTGACTGTATATGATTGAGGATTGCAAATGGTCACATATTCTCAAACCAAAATGAAAAATCACCAACTAAATGGTAATTTATCTGCTCACAATTGGGATGTGCAAAACCAGATCTTTTTTTAAATCGACTAGTTGGTAGATTGTCAGAATGTCTATGCAACAATCAAAATGATGATTATTTACCCACCTTACTGTATGTCGTTCCAAACCTGTATGACTTTATTTCTTCTGCAGAACACAAAGAAATATTTAAAATGTTGCAATGCCTGATGCAATGGCAGTTGATAGTCACTCACTTTAAAGCTTAAAAATGCACCCAAAAGAGTCATAACAGTATACCAAGTCTTCTAAAGGCAAACAAAAATTTAGTTGTTTTACTGCCATAGCTGTCCTGTTTGCCTTTGTTAGTGCATGAGGGAAGCTTGTTTCCAGTGGCACACACTTAAACCTTGCGATAGCAAAAACATTGAAGTTCTCAAACGAACAACAGAAGTTTTCATGCGAAAAAATCCTTTACCCTATATTGTGTAAATGATCATGTCTGTCCGTCACTAACTGTTTAACTTCGCCACTTCCTGTGGAGTTTTTTTTTTCTGCGACCAACCGACCAGTCAAAACTTGGTCGACCAAGACTCTTCATATCGACAAACGTTTGGTTGACTATTAGGGGGCAGCTCTAGTTCATACAATATAAAAATCATTATGTCTATGGAGAGTCCTCATAAGGATAGCCACACCAACGTGTGTGTGTGTGTGGACACAAGGTTCTGTTCCATGCTCTGTCCCACATTGTTTTACGATTTCAGTTTAACATTGTTTCATCTCTCATATTTGCCAGGTTCTATACATTTTGTTTAAAGCCTTACAAAACCATTTCCTGGTCATATTGTGCACGATTCATTTGTGCACATTATTCCAAATAAAAAAAAAGAATGTTTGTCATTTTTATTCAAATGCAATAGCTTGCTCTGCCTCACACCTACATTCGCCTACAGTCCGTTCACTGTCCATCTGTTGCATGTTGAACAACACTGTATAGATCTAGTAAAGGTGCAGTCACACTGTACTTCAAGCTCCATTCACTTCCATTCAGTCACATCTAAATGTGGGAGAGCCTATCTATGGTACCAAGGGGAGCCTACAAGGTTAGCAAAGCAATGCATAATGTGGTGGTCCTATAGACATTTCTTGGGTGGTACATCCTGCATGTACAAAGGCAAGTTCTTGTGTGAGCAATGGAAGTTTTTGTGTAAACAGCAGAAGTCTCTGCGTGAACAATGGAAGTCCCTGCAGGTTACAATGCAAGATCTCACACAAATAATGCAAGTTCTCACAGGAAGCGGCTCAAGTTCTCACACGAACACAGAGCCTTTGTGAATGAGCTTCTCTCATGCACTTTCTCTCAGCGCACAGGTTGAGCTAGCTAGTACACTAGTTAACCTTACTAATTGACTGTCTGTTGTTGGAGGACTAATCCTGATCCAACCCTACTCACAATTTCAGTGATGAAATGGTGATTCAGAGGGAAAACTTCTACATAAAACAATCGTCTTTTTATGTCCCTCGAAAAAAGGTTGTTGGAGTGAGTGGTTTAGTGGCTGAAGCTTGTGGCTGGCAACTGCAAGGTTGCTGGTTCGAGCATGAGCCAGCACCTATGTACCCTTAGGTTGCTCCAGTGATGCCAGTGTCATAACTGTTGTAATGGAGTAACTGTAATGGAAGTTGTTTTGTCTTCTAAATGACTATTTAATAAAAGCATGACACATTCAGCCATTTCTTCTGTGTCTCTCTTAGATCGATGCATTTCAGCACATGCAGCACTTTGTGCAGGGAATGCAGCAGCAAGCACAACATGCCATCGCAGCTGAAGACCAGCAGCACAAACAAGAGCTGCACAAACTAATGGCACGGTCAGTAGAGCACACCTACACACACCCACATTGCCTTACACCCACAAACTCTGGCTACACTCATGGCTTGCTGACTTTGTAGCTCTGAAGAAAGTTTTTTTCTGACTTGTTGGATCCTTATTTCCCGTTGCTGTAACCATTAACTCAGCAGGGAGTCCCGATGATCAAGTGATTGATGACCTACCACTAGCAGACATTAATGCACACTTCATCTCTCAACTACTGGCTGGCGATTTTGTAAATGAAGCTCATTGAAAATCAGTGGGCTAGAGTGGTGCTGCATTAAGCCAATGACTCTCATAAGCATAAGTATATTCAGCACAAAAAATAATAAATATATAAAATAATTATTTTGTAATATATGGAACTATACATTTTTTTATCAATATCTTTCTGTATTAAATTAATTGTAAAAATATTTATAGTCAGCATTTCTTTCGACATTCTAGAATTGCCTTCTCCATAAAGAATGAATGCCATGCTGCGTTAGATTTTTGCCAAAACAAGATATCTTAGTGTTGTTGCCTACCTTTTGGGACAGCCTTCATTTTAGGAGTGTGCCTATCATGCCTTAAAATGCAACATCTAGGTAGACAGCTCACTGTATCATTTCATTTCATTTGTGTAGCACTTCTCCCAATACATGTTGTTCCAAAGCAGGTTTACAAAGAATAGTACTTTACAAACCCCCCAGTGAGCAAGCAAGCCACATACACACATTCAGTGACTTTATCGCTTGATGTCGCCAGTCTCTGTAATGTGAAGTCACTCGTGGGCGTTTCTACTGCTGTCGCTCTAATGTTATTGTGGGACTGCACGTCTGGCCATGTCTTTTGAAAATCTGATCACTGATGAGGCATTTTGCCAGTAAAACAAAGATATCACTCTAATTTGACAAGGGTTAAATATTCTTGTCTTTAAAAATGCATATTCTGTGGGGGGTGTTTTTATTTAACCTGCAGCAGTGCTCAATGGATCTTATCATTAGTAAGATGCTATCAATGTACAAATCAAACTCACTTAGACTGCCGACATATTCTTTACCAGGAATCGTCATCATACTTCGTATTTTGCCACATTTTATCAACTGAGTCAGTAGAGAAGAGACAGGATATTCAAACAGATTCAAACCTCATTTACTGCATGAGCACCATAGCTCGATATGACTGTAGCACATGCAGCAACCGCAAGGCCATGGACCCATTTTATAATACCTTTTATCATTGTGCGTGAGTGCGTGTGTGTGTGTGTGTGTGTTTTTGTGTATGTGGGCGGGTTTAGGTGGTTTACGAGGACTTTGTTTTAGGTTACAAACTGGTAATTACAAGGGTATTATGCTATAAATGTGGTTTATGAGGACATTTCTAGTGTCCCCATAATTCAAATCACTTAACATACTAAATTATTATTTAATTTTTTATGTAAAAATGCAGAACGTTTTTTGTGAGGGTTAGGTTTAGGGGTAGGGTTAGGGGATAGAATCTATAGTTTGTACAGATAAAAACCATTATGTCTATGGAGAATCCTCATAAACCACAAATACCAACATGTGTGCGTGTGTGCGTGGGCGGGTTTGGGTGGTTTACGAGGACTTTTTTTTTAGGTTAAAAACTGGTAATTACCAGTTTTTACATTACATTTCTAATGTCCCCATTATTCAAATCACTTAACATACTAAATTATGTTTTTTTTGAAAATGTAAAAATGCAGAAAGTTTTTTTGTGAGGGTTAGGTTTAGGGTTAGGGGATAGAATCTATAGTTTGTACTAGGGCTGCCCCTACCAAAGATTTTCCTAGTCGACTAGTAGTCGTTAGTTTAAGCCATTAGTCGACTAGTTGTTGCACATTTATGATATTAATCTAATTACTTAAATATATATATTTTTTGGGGGTATCAGAACATGGTTTGAGTTCCAGGGCTGAGAAAGAATGTTATAAGTAACATTGCTAACACTGTTCTAACATTACAGAGAAATACTAAACCGTAATAATGAGCGAGCCGCAGCGACACTGGCAAAAGCGGTAATGATTCTGAATATGTCGGAAAAACCAGCAAGGAGACTTTCTGAACATTTTGTTAATTTATAGAGAGAAATGCACATTAAGTTAAACATGCAGTAAGCGAGGTACTAATTTAGCTTCCCCACTCCCCAGAAACACTTGGATAAGCCTAATAGCACATATTTATCTAGGTTATCTAACGTTAGAGCGAGCGGCCATGCTAAGTGGCTAACTTTAGGCTACCTACATGTTTCAAATGATAAGCCATGTTTGAGGTCGATGAATGATAGGCGAACATTTGCCTGCAGAGTTTGCATGTCACCTTGGGGTCATCCTTTACCCTCTCATAATGATCCTACACTTTGGATTGTGTAAATGATCATGTCTTTCCGTCACTAACTGTGTAACTTCGCCACTTCCTGTGGAGTTTTTTTTTCTGCGACCAACCGACCAATCAAAACATGGTCGACCAAGACTCTTCATATCGACTAACGTTTGGTTGACTATTAGGGGGCAGCTCTAGTTCATACAGTATAAAAATCATTATGTCTATGGAGAGTCCTCATAAGGATAGCCACACCAACGTGTGTGTGTGTGTGTGTGTGTGTGTGTGTGTGTGTGTGTGTGTGTGTGTGTGTGTGGACACAAGGTTCTGTTCCATGCTCTGTTCCACATTGTTTTACGATTTCAGTTTAACATTGTTTCATCTCTCATATTTGCCAGGTTCTATACATTTTGTTTAAAGCCTTACAAAACCATTTCCTGGTCATATTGTGCACGATTCATTTGTGCACATTATTCCAAATGAAAAAAAGAATGTTTGTCATTTTTATTCAAATGCAATAACTTGCTCTGCCTCACACCTATATTTGCCTACAGTCCGTTCACTGTCCATCTGTTGCATGTTGAACAACACTGTATAGATCTAGTAAAGGTGCAGTCACGCTGTACTTCAAGCTCCATTCACTTCCATTCAGTCACATCTAAATGCGGGAGAGCCTATCTATGGTACCAAGGGGAGCCTACAAGGTTAGCAAAGCAATGCATAATGTGGTGGTCCTATAGACATTTCTTGGGTGGTACATCCTGCATGGAGACAAGAGGCCATTTTTTTTAAACAGATGTCTATGTAGGAGATGTAGCTTGAGAGAATTTTTTACATGTTTTATACTGAACAATCCTTTTGGAATTAACTGTGTGCAGCATTTACTACAGTAAAATAACTGTTTTATAAGAGAAGACACTGGCAATTTTGTGACAGGATGTTTTCCATTTATGGCTCTCCCCATTCATTTGTATGGTATCCGCAAACGTGACTTAATGACGTAACACGCTAGTTGATTGTTACACTCTCTCCTATGGTAAAAACACGGAGGTTGTGATTTCAGTGTAGAAGATCTCTGGTGGGAGACGGGAAATGAAAGCTAGATATTTTGACTAATAGAAGATTGAAACGTCACACACTGACCTAATAGCTTGATTCAAAGAATACATATATCAATGTGATTTTTTTTTTTATTGTTGCTGGAAAGTGAGTAGATGGTATATTTTAACTTTCTGAATATAATATAAAAGTAATCATTAAAAAAAATAACATATTAAGTCTAGTGTGACTTAAAGAAACCTCCATAAATAGATTTTTTTTTTTTTTAATTTAGCAGTCCACTTGGAAACAGAGTTGTGTTTACAAGGTACCAGATTAATACGAGCAAAATAATGAATGAAAAAAATCACTGGATTTGCCAAAGTTTGCCAGGTTAGTGACACCAAATCTTTGAAAGATAGAGTTTTGTTTGAGGCACTTTGTAGCAGGTAAACAAGCAGATATCCACAAGCAAAACTGCATATTCCGCTTTTTTTCTTAGTTGTGTCTGGGAATATTCTGTAGGCTACTTATTTTCTGTTCTGTGCTGTACATACAGAGTCACTACACTTTTTCCGCTATTTTTCAGTGTGTTTTTTGTGCTGTTTTTTTATAGAGACTGACACAGCATTGTTTAAATGCATTATTTCTTTGCAGGTTTATTGTGATGTATTATATCTCAGATAACCCACCCCTAAACAACATGTATAAACTAGGGCTGTCAACGGATAAATATTTTTAATCAAATTAATTACATCATTTGTTGATTAAATAACCAAATTAATCACATTTAATTGCATATTATTGATAATTTTGTATATAATAATATTATAAATTATTTTAAATATGATATATAATAAATAGTATAATTCTGATAATTCAGATACATTACATCATACACATGTTGTAGCAGCAGACAAGTTCAGCATTTCTACTATCCAAAAAGTGGCCTAAAAGTCAAAATATTGTTTGTTTTATTTCCATATCATTGAACATAACCCTATTTTTGGCCTTCTTCCATCTGAGCTATTTTTAATTGTTGGTCTATGTGCACGTGACAGACGGATGCTTTTTGTTCACTTTGTGTCGCTTTTTACTAGTTTTCAGTGTCTATAGTCATAAGCACTGTGTTTTTAGGACACTGTCAATTGAATGTAGTTTGAAACATTGAAAAACTAATCTCGAGAGCCCTGCATTCAGTTGTGACAACTGAGTGACAACTGTAAAGGTGGTACATCTAGCTTGAATTGGTCCAGTGGTAGGCGTATGTATCGGAGCCATAATTAATTGTGTTAAAGTTTTAATGCATTATTTTTCATATAATTACGGTAATCGCACTAAATTAACGTGTTAAATTGACACCCCTAGTATAAACTACAACTAAACTATAAGCTACACTTGTTTCTGAAAGACAACAGGCAAAGCTATTCCTCAAACCTCATGTCCTGCATGAGCACCATGTCACAATGTGCAAGTGCAGCAACTAGGGTTGTCAAGATTATGAAATTTGGCTGATGCTTAATAGTCGTACAAATAATTGTGATTATGACGATTAATTGTCATACAAATTGTCATGCTGCTTTATGTGTGTGTTTCACAAACAAGTCATTTATTCACACTGAACTTGTCAATCATACAGTATAATATATGATTATTATCATTCATATAATAAGATAGGGATATATGTTTCCCTTTAAGGCTTTAAATAATTGTAAAATATTGCACAGGGTTAGAATGACAAGAAAAATATTATTTTAAATATTAAAATATTTCCAAATACTTAAAATATGTCTCTCATTTTGGTGAAGATTTATCATATATCATATATCATGCCATATATACAGTGTCATAAATATACATAATAGTGAAAAGAATTCTTCACTGTCATTATTTTAAGGCTATTTTAAGGAAGATCTTTGAGATTCTGTGTGTATTTGAAAAGATGTTTCTTCATTTTATCATCTTCACAGACATACAGTAAGTGGGCGTCTCCTCTGTGTCACTGGGTGTCAGTAACAAGGTGTGAATGAGAACATTTTCTCATTTAATGTGAAACCGGGAGGCTTTGCGTTCACTATTAAAATGCTTGCTTATATTTTTGTGGCAGTTTGTCGCGAACCAGCACAGACAGTGTGTACATCACAGCGTTTTAGAAGTATTTAATCTTCATGTACTCTTCAGGAGCTGCCATAAGTGTGGTCCTTTGTGCGGAGATGGTCTGAGTTTATTTGGAGTGCTCACATAATGCAGTAACTGGAAGATGAAACACAAAAATGAAGCATTTATGACATTTCTATATTTTTTACAAATGCCCTTATATGGAGAGTAAAATGTGATTGTAATTTGAAGTGCACAGTTATCAAATCAAATCACTTTATTGTCACATAGCCATATACACAAGTGCAATGGTGTGTGAAATTCTTGGGTGCAGTTCCGAGCAACATAGCAGTCATGACAGTGATGAGACATATACCAATTTACAATAAACATCAGATTACACAACACAGTTTATATATCTAATATACACATAATTACACAACACAATATTATTGTATATATACAATAATAATATACAATGTACAGTATACAATACACACAATATAGAATACACATACACACAATATAGAATACACATTATACAATAAAATATTATATATAATATATACAGTATGTTGTTTTGTGCTGTATTGACATTCAGTTGATAGTCAGTTGCCAGTATTGTTAAGAGAGAATATAATTTATGACAGTTCAGTGAGAGATAATAAGATTAATAAAGTGCAGTGCTGATGTATATTGATATTGAGAGATCAAGAGTTCAGAAGTCTGATTGCTTGGGGGAAGAAGCTGTCATGGAGTTGGCTGGTGCGGGTCCTGATGCTGCGATACCACCTGCCTGATGGTAGCAGTGAGAGCTGCCCATGGCTCGGGTGGCTGGAGTCTCTGATGATCCTCCGAGCTTTTATCACACACCGCCTGGTATATATGTCCTGGAGGGAGGGAAGCTCACCTCCGATGATGTGTCTGGCAGTTCGCACCACCCTTTGCAGGGCTTTGCGGTTGAGGGTGGTGCTGTTGCCATACCAGGCAGTGATGCAGCCAGTCAGGATGCTCCCTACAGTGCTGGTGTAGAACCGTGTGAGGATGTGGTGGTTCATTCCAAACTTCCTCAGCCGTCTCAGGAAGAGGAGGCGCTGGTGAGCCCTCTTCACAATGGCCACATTGTGGACCGACCATGTGAGTTCCTCTGTGATGTGGACACCGAGAAACTTGAAGCTGCTGACTCTCTCCACCGGTGCTCCATTGATGGTGATGGGGCTGTGTTCTCTGTCTTTTCCACCACAAGCTCCTTGGTCTTGCTAACGTTGAGGGAGAGGTTGTGCTCCTGACACCAGCATGTCAGAGTGTGCACCTCCTCTCTGTAGGCTGATTCATCATTGTCAGTGATCAGACCTACCACCGTCGTATCATCAGCAAACTTAATGATGGCATTGGATGACGTGTGTACAGGGAATACAGGAATGGGCTAAGAACACAGCCCTGCGGGTTCCAGTATTGAGGATCAGTGATGAGATGTTGCTGCCCATTCTAACCACCTGGCGTCTGCTTGACAGGAAATCCAGGATCTAGCTGCACAGTGAGATGTTTAAGCCCAGAGCCTGGAGTTTCACATCAAGCTTGGAGGGCACTATGGTGTTGAATGCTGAGCTGTAGTCTACAAACAGCGTTCTCACATATGTGTTCCTTTTTTCCAGGTGGGAGAGAGCAGTGTGTAGTGTAGATGCAATGGCATCATCAGTGGAGTGGTTGTTGCGGTATGCAAACTGCCATATTGTGCACTTCATAATGCACCACACATTCTCAATTGGAGATGGTCAGGACCGCAGGCAGGCCAATCTGTCTCCCACACTCTCTGCTTATTCAGCCAGTATGTAGTTTGAAGTTGTCCTGCTGAAAATGCTGGGACGTCCCTGGAAAATACGGTGCTGGATGGCAGTATATGCTGCTCCAAAATCTGTACATATCTGTCTGCATTAATGGTGCCCTCACAGATGTGCGAGTTACCCATGCCATGGGCATTGACACACCCCTAGCCCATATAGACACTGGAGGGTCTCAAAATTGTTCTCAAGCCTCAAATGATCCTTGATCTTGAAGGACTTGGCTGTTTTTGGAGTCTCCTTATATACTATGACACGATTGCCTCACCTGTTTATCATCTCCTGTTTCACATTGCCTTGTTATTTTAACTTGTCAAGTTGTTATTAGTCTTAAATTGCCCGTCCCAACTTTTTTCGAGTATGTTGCAATCATCTGATTTGAAATTACCGTACATTAAAAAAAACAATGAAATTCAAAAGGTAAAACATAATATAATGTTTAGTTGTAGTGCTTTCAATATAGCAAAGGGTGAACATTTTAGCATTTTTCATACTGTCCCCACTTTTTCGGAAGTGGGGTTGTACATCTGTACACCAACTTTCATTGATGTAAAAGCATGTTCCACCGCCTCTCGTTTTCCCCGTTAACTCCGCAATGCGATCCGCTCTGAACAGCTGAAAGCCTGGCAGATGTAACGCACTGTCCGGAATGGCTTCACTCAGCCAGGTTTCTGTGAAGCACAAGGCAGCAGAGTTTGAAAAGTCCTTGTTTGTACGGGTGAGGAGATGTAGTTCGTCTGTTTTCTGTTTGAATGTTGCACTTTTGGAGCTTGACCAGCGCGCTGGCTCGCTTCCCTCGCTTGTGTCTCATAGCGCGCCTGAACAACACAGCTGCGTCTCCGACTAAAATGTCCAGCAAAATGTCCGAATAGTCAAAAACTGTGAAAAGATTGTCTGGTATGTGCTGCCAAATTTTAAACACAGGACAAACAAACAAAAACAACAAAATTGGAGAGCTCCACACCAAGGCTGCCATCTGTGGCACCGTCTTGTATTATACTGTATAGTCACAGTTATATTAAATAATTGCGATTAGATCAGGCGATTATGTAATATCATGACAGGCCTTGCACTAAGTGCTAAGCCACTACTCCGACCCATCTATAATGTTCTTTTAGCATCTTTTGACAATGTGAATGTAACCTTATGTATTAACAACACAATGTTCTTTTCCATGTACTGTTCCACATGGTTTTACAATTTCTGTTAAACATTGTTTCCTTTCTCATATTGGCCAGTTCCCACAACATTTTGTTTAAAGCCCTACAAAATGGTTGTGTTTATTTGCTCGGTGACTCTTCCAGGCCCCGGTGCTGTGAGGGAACACTCGTGTTGTGAGGGAAGCAGTCAGTGGGTCCCCAGATGCTTTTCTCTTCCCCAAGCTTTTCAACATGCTCCGACCTTTTAAAGAGAGCAAACATCTTATCAGTAAATCACATCCTTATTCCATTTAAAGCGGCAGTTCACTCAAAACTAATAATTCTGTTGCTAATAATTCTGCACCTCATGTTGTTCCAAACCCATATGATTGGCTTGCTTCCATGGAACCCAAAAAGTGCATTTCGTCGTGTTTTTTATATAATGAAAGTAAATAGGAGCTAGGGCTGTCAAGCTCCAAAATAACAGTAAAAGCACCAATAAAGTATCATAAATGTAGCCCATACTTATGCTATATTTCAAGTCTTCTCATGGATTTGTGTGAGGAACCAGTGTTGGGTGTAATCTGATTACAAAGTAATTACACTACTTTTGACTGAAAAGTTATTATTTTACAGGAACACATTACATTTTAAGTTCTTGTAGATTACAGTTACTAACTTTCAATGAAGTTAATTATTTTTAAGTACATTTACTTGGATTACGCATACTGTATTTCTAAATAATGTTATTTTGATTATTTATGTAAAATACATTTAAAATACATTTAAAACATGTTCATGTTGTAAGACGTTTGAAGTGTTTCAAACGTTTTGAAACCCTTATTCTTTATTGTGATTTTTGTTTTCTTCACATTTTAGAATAATAGTAAAGTCATCAAATCTATGGAATAACATAAACGGAACTATGGGAATTATGTTGTGACTAAACAAAATCCAAAATAAATCAAAACTGTTATATTTTAGCATCTTCAAAGTAGTCACCCTTTACCTAGAATTTGCAGACATGTACTCTTGACATTTTCTCAACCAGCTTCTTTAGGTATCACCCTGGGATGCTTTTTAAACAGTACTGAAGGAGTTCCCATCTATGTTGGGCACTTATTGGTTGCTTTTCTTTATTGTTTGGTCCAAGTCATCAATTTTAAAACTTTTTTTTTTTTTTAAATACAATTTTAGTTTTATAATGAAATAAATTAATATGGTGGCACAATTATATTTTTGTCAACAAAAATAATTTCAAACATTTAAGCATACACCTTCAGAGCAAAAGATTTTTAAGATCATGAGAAACATTTCAGTCAAGTGTTTCAAAACTTTTGACCGGTAGTGTACGTCTATTTGCATTTCTGTAACAGCTTAAAGGCGTGTGTAGACATTATGGGCCCCATTTTAAGAGCGCTAGCGTTAAGCGCAGCGCTATGCTATAAGACATAAGCTAAAGTCAGTGGGCATGGCCATAAACATTTTTTTCTTTTCGTGCATGCATGTGCTAAGTCTAGGCACAAGTAGGATTGCTGAAATCGCCTGCAAAATGTGCAAATGGGCTGGATTAAGTGCAACTGAATTCTGAGGTTCTTCTCAGTCATTTCCACTGTCTGCATCCTATTATAGTCCATACCTTGTCAAGCACCAGCGATATAAACAAAGACAGCACAAAAACAGCACATTCATTAGAAGTTGGTAGTGTAAATGGACTGTATGCAATGAATTAGAAGAATGGAAAATGTGCATTAATTGCATCCTTGATGAATGTCAGGCATATTAATATGACAGTGACACGCTCCTTTTATACTCATAGAAAATGTGATTCTCTTCTGAATTTGGGTGTTCGCTCAGTTAAAATATAGGGAATGTAAGTATTATTAATCATTTTCATCATCGGACACAAATCATGGCTAGTATTAACAGTGATTGTATCGGCATGCACTTCACTTCTACTGGTCGATTTTGATTTAAAAAAATGTAATTCATGTATTCAAACACAAAAAAAATAAACCAAAAATATTTCTAAATTCAAATTACACTTTAAACAAAGCGAAAATATAATCAAAATAACAAAGTGGTACAAAAATCATAACCTATCCAAACATTTTAGTCTCTCCTTCTCTCACCGGCTCCTTTAGCAGTGACTTTAAAATCAATCTCAACAACAGGTGGAAAACTACTAGTAGGCTATAAATTAATTCATAAATACAATTGTAAATATACAATAATAATAATACATATAAACATAACAATAAAAATAATAATAAAAATAATTGAAAAAATAAACCATGACCTCTAGAATATTTAATACAAAACAAGCAATTACCCCTGAAAAATTGCGATTGTCAGGGACATTATTTGATGTTTTGTACTTTCAGAATTTGGACATTAACTTTATTACCACCTGCTGGTGGAATCTTTGAACTGCAAATGCAGGAACTGAAGATTAACTTTGCGTTGAGGTAAGAGGTGGTATTGAAATGTCTTAGCGCAGTGACCTATTTCTCAGGAAAATAGCAAATTGAGCTTTGCACTACTTCATTTACATACAATACACCCACAGTTTGCACGTGCACACCCACAATAGCGCAAACACTCCCACCCATACCCATCTGCAAATTGCACGTAGAATTAGTGCTCTCACAAAAATTGGATAAGATGTTGTGCACGTGCATAGCGCTGTGCTTTGCGCACTCACGAAAATAGAGCCCAATATATGTAATATATACACATTATTTTGAATTAGTTGAGCGGAAAAACAAACTTTTTTAAAATGTTTTTTAATTAAGTAATCTGTAATGTGTTTTCAATTTGTGAGAAATAATTAGTAATCTGTAATGGATTATATTTGATTTACACTATGAGGAACAGACCCTAATTTAAGTCGTTATTCATGTCTTTTATCTTGACATTTGCCATAGCTCATGAGAGAATTGTCTGTTTCATGAACAAATCGTTCTTCTGAGTCGTATATTTACAGTGAAGACGTAACGATTGATCCAGTTTTACAAAACTGGTCTGAATGACTTGTTTACGAGTTGGACTCATCCAGTTCTCGTCTTTAAAACCCTGTTTACACCTGGTATTAAGATACGCTTTTGGGTGGTCCGATCACAAGTGGTCAGCACTAAATACAGGTTTAAACAGGGTCTAAAACATTTTGTGATCGGATCACAAAAACTACAAATGGAGGTAGTCAAAATTTCATGTGACCACATCGCATTTGAGGTGTAAACAATACTCCGTCTTGAATGTGTCACAGACAGCAGCAAAGTGCCAACCCTCACCTGTCAATCAACCGCTGCCCTAAAACAAGAGTTTGAACTTTGGCTTTAAAAGGAAATAACCGTCCTTTTACAGATCTTCACGGAACTTCACAGATCTGCTTTACACAGACAAGTCTCCTTAATGCCCTGAGCTTGGAAATGTTCTTGCTATTGAATGCTTTTTTAGGACATTCACTGGAACATGGACAATAAAGCCAAACAGGATTTGTGTAACTGATCCATGAGATTATTGAGTTTAAGGAAATCTCAGAGATTGGAGGAGACACTGAACATGTCATTTTCCACTGAGACGAAAGAGCTTCAAATCAAAGCTGTCCAAGCGATGAGGTTTTGAAATGCTGGAATCACTCATACACACGCTGCTGTGGTTCTCATCAACGTGACATCTAATATTTCATGCAGCGGCTCCAAACAGTATTTGGACACGTAAGTCACGCTTTAAAATGTCATTGCATTACATGCCGAAATATCAAAAGGAATTGTCATTTTTTTTTTTTTAAGAAAGATAGCACAAGCACACTTTTCAGGAAAATTTCACAGAAAGAAGTTTGTTAGTTCGTTGAAATAATAAAACAATAGATATACTGTTAAAAAGGAAGACAGAAAGAATTGTTACACTTTCTGGTTATCAAATGTTAACTTTAAAGGGATAGTTCTCTCATTATTTATTCACCCTCATGCCGTCTCAAATTTGTATGACATTCTTTCTGTTGCGAAACACAAACAATGGAATTTTGAAGGATATAGACCATTGTAAGCATGTAAACAATAACAAAGGAATTATAACACAACTATTCCTGAAGCTCTCCATCATTAATGGATCTTTTAAATAAGGCTCTGAGTTTTCCTCAAATAACGTCAAACGTTTACCTGAAGTGACTTATCTAGACGTGTTGTTGATACTGAGCGCATCTATGAGATGAAATTGTATCGTAGTTTAGATGCTCACAATTATTTCCTCAGCGGAAAGATCGAGAATATTGAATCACTCCTATTATAATCAGTGAAGCTGTCTGCGTGACCTGCGTACAAGGTAAGGATTTATTTTTTTGTGTTCCTAATTTGTAAGTCGTTTAGGATAAAAGCGTCTGCTAAATGTAATAGTAAATAACTTGTGCAGCTTCAATGGAAGCGATCTAAAGTCACTTTTAGAGCTCGGCCTCTCAAACTTAATTATTTTAAATAAATAAACACTTTAATTTACGTTAGTTCCAGGCATCCAGGGAGCATCCAGCCACCAAACAACATGGCCCACATTTTAATAATGACATTTTATGAGAATCGTGTTAACATTAGTAAATTTAATCATGTTGAAGTCACTATAAATGAAGCGCCTCCTGCTGTTGTTTTGTATGAGGGAGCATTCCATTCTGAAGTGATCATCCCTATGCCCTTCGAAGACTTTACCATCCACTCTGAGAGCTTTGAAAGGCTAAAAGGTGTGGGGCTCAAGAATAGGGGTCATTCAGAACTTATTTTTTAAGTCATTTTTATTGGAAATTCTGTTTGAAGCAATCTTACAGCATGACTCATGATTGTTCTCCCTTCAAAATGCCCTTCAGAGGGTGATTTGGAACGCAGTCTGAGTTCGACAACTAGCAGGAATTGTTCAAGGAACAAATAGATATCACTTCCTTAAACCGTTTTTAAATGGTCTATAGGCTGTGTTTTTGTACATACAATCAACTCAGTCAAGACAAGTCAATGGGATCCAAAACTTTCAAGCTCCATAAAGGACTTGAGTGGTTTAATCCATATTTTCTGAAGTGATACGATTGTTTTGGTTGAGAAAAATGTATGAAAATAACACAAAAGGATATAATTTAATGAATATTCTGGTCTGTCTTTTCAATGCAATAGCAGTTGATAGCGACTCCCTTTAAAGTTTAAAAAGGACCCAAAAGTATCATAAAATTAGTTCATGTGACTCGCGCATCATATTCTAAGTATTCTTATCCAAATACATTTTGTGGCCATTATATGAGCATATTCAAGCTGCTTTGCACAGGTTCTTGCGAATGTCAATTTTGGCACAAGGTGTTTTCCAGCCTATACGGAACTGAAATTGAGAAAACACCTGTCCAATCAGCATTTGCTTCTTCCCCCCAGGTGCACTGACATACTTTTCTTTGAAAGTAGGGTGACAATAATTAGTGTTGAGGAAGGACGCACATCTGGTTCCTTCACCCTGGTCATCTTAGGAATTTACTGTTGTCTCTGTTATTCATTTGATTTGGAGTGTCGTTCACAAGCAGTCAAGATGAGACCTGCAAGTCTGGCCGTAGCAATAGTAACCCTGTCAGTCATCCGTTGTTCTGTTTTCCATAGTATCCATGGAAACCCTGACTCGAGGGGTTCTGCTCCATTCCTGTCTCAACTTGACCAAGGCTGCATTCATATAGCATCAGCATAAGGTTGTCATTATGTTCACACAACCACATATATATTCTATAAACAGAGAGACTGCCTTACATTATGGGACTCACAACCACAATATTGCAATATTAACAAGAATATCGATATGACTTCTTGTATATATTATTATTCGTTCATACAGAATGTATTTACTGTAAGCCACTACTGTAAGCTGTTGTATAAACAGAACATTTCAAGACTCACACCTTTAAGTAAATGCAGTTGTCAATCCCAAACACTGACTGTGTGAATGTAGCCAGTGGATTCTGTTAAATTCCTGACTCAACTTGACCACATGAGATCATAAGGCACTGATGCAGCCCTCTGTATCACATTAAAACTAGTGCTTTCCAAAGAAGATATGTTGTGTGAATTTACATAACACTTAGCAGTAGTTTGGTGTAGTAGATGGTGCTTCACAGTGTGAAGTGTGTACATCTACTCAGATTTTCTCCAAAATGAAAAGTACTTGTTCCCGCAAGACAACACACAAGCTGTTCTTCAAAATCTCTGGCCCCAAGTAAACAGCACTAGTCTGACTATGCTACTTGCACCACTGCCAGCGTCTGTAAAAGGAAGAACGAATACAAGTACGTTTTTCAAAGTTTCTTCATTAGTGCTATATTACTGCTCATGTCATTGGAAAAGAGTGTCCCAGAGCATGTAAGAAGTTTATGGGAGTTTTTTTTCAACTCTCGAAAAACACACTTTTCACACTCTCACTAGTTTAGTTTTAGTTCTATTTTGTCTACTAATAATGTCCAACATTGTATGTATATGCATCACAGAGAATTTTGTCATTTTTGAAAAAAAAATTCTGAACAAAGAGATGTAATTTTCACCAAATCTCATTTTTTTTTAAATATTCTTTATTAGTATTTTGTGGTGGGAATGACATTTTAAACATTTGAAAAAAAATAGGCAAACTCCTTTGTTTTGTTGAGGCTAATTTCACAGCTAACCTTTATAATAACTTTCATTAATAAATCATAAACATGATATAATACTTAATTAGTTAATGTACTGTATATTCAAATAGTTGTAAAAATGACAATCTGCTTAATGGGCCTCATTCATGAAACATGAGCAGAACGGATTTTTGTGTAAATCATTTGTGAAGCCGGTCTGATGTAAATTTTCAAACTCATGAAAGCTTTCGTATTTTCAAAACGTTAGTCGGTATGAACAAAATTGACACCTGCTCCAAACCATGTGTAAATTGTAAGACATCTGAACGTGATGTGTTCTTTCAGACAAACTGCCATGACCACATTTTGATAGAAGTCATTTTTATTTGTATTGCGCTTTTCACAAAACACATAGTTTCAAAGCAGCTTTACAGCAAATCATGCTTTAACAGAAAATGAAACTGTAATATCTATAAAGTCTTAGTCATCATTGTGTAGTTTGATTAAATATGATTGTAAATTGTGTATACAAATAAATAATAATTGTATTTAGAACCCCAGTGAGCAAGCTAAAGGCGACTGTGGCAAGGAACACAAAGCTCCATAAGCTGTTGGTTAATGGAGAAAATAACCTTGGGAGAAACCAGGCTCACTGTGGGGGCCAGTTCCCCTCTGGCTAAACAGCATGACTATAATGCCAATATTAGTTATTTGTGTGCAGTCAGTGTAAGTCATTGTTTAAAATTAGTAAACTAAGTAAGTGTTAAGGGCCAGTGTTTAAACAAAGATTTTGTATGAACTGTAAAATGACTAATGTCTTTAAAGTCCATCCTGGATTAACTGCAGAAGTTCAGAAAGATGCATTGTCCTTTGTTAGTTGGCTGATGAAGGCTTTTGTTGGCAATTAATTGATAGTCTATGTAATCCATTTTGAGAGTGTAGTCCATCATTAGACCAAGGTGAAGCAGGCAGAGATCAGTGAGGTGCATCACAGTTCAACTGGCAGGTCATTTCGGTGAGGTCTATCCTAAGTCCTAGGTTAAGGCAGTGGCATATGAAGTATCCCATGTCTTATGGTTGGAGTTGGCATCAGTTCATCCTCTGAAGTCCATTGTAATAGACTGAAGTGATGTCTGGCTGGCACCGGCTGCAGTTAGTCATCATCACTCAGTGACACGTAGCAGTCGAGTCCGACACTAAGAAGGAACGGAGCTGGATCTGGTCAGCTCTGGTAATCTTGGGATATGAATCCCAGGGTTGAGACAGGGAAACAAATAGAATAATATTAGCGTAGATGCCATTCAATTTATTGCAGAGTTATAGATTATGTAAATGTTTCTGGTTCCGGCAGACCTAACTAAAGCAGCCTAATTGCAGAGTTGATAGATAAATTAGATGCCTAAATAGATTAATCTTTAGTCTAAACTTAAACTGAGTGAGAGTGTCTGCATCCTGAACAGTGTTAGGGAGACTATTCCATAGTTTCGGAGCCAAATTGGAAAAGGATTTACCTTCCTTTGTGGATTTTGATATTCTAGGAACTATTAACAGACCAGAATTTTGCAATCGTAATGAACTTGATAGAATATAGCATGGTAGAAGGTCACTTAAGTACTGCAGAGCTAGACCATTCAAAGCTTTGTACATAGTACATAGAATCTTTTAATTAATACGACATTTAACAGGTACCCAATGTAATGATGATAAAATGGGGCAGGACATCCTCCCAGTAATGCATTACAATAATCTAGTCTTGAGGTCATGACTGTGTCGTAATTTAGCAATATTTCTGAGGTGGAAGAATGCTGTTCTACAAACATTAGAAATTTGATTTTCAAAGGACAGATTGGTATCAAATATAACATCTGAGTTCTTCGCTGTAGAAAACGATGTAACAGTACATCCATCGAGAGTCAAATTATATTTTAGCAGGTTTTTGGTGCAGTAAGTAGTTCCTCTGTTTTGTCGGAATTGAGTAGAAGGAAATTTCTGGCCATCCAATCTTTTATTTCATTGATACACTCTGCTAATTTGGAGAATTGTGAAATTTCGTCAGTTTTGGAAGAAATATAAAGTTGGTTATCATCGGCATAACAGTGGAAACTTATTCCACGAATCCTGATAATATCTCCCAGATGAAGCATATACAAGGAGAAAAGCAGAGGCCCTAAATCTGATCCGTGTGGCACTCCATACTTTTGTTTGATTTGACAATTCCTGGTTTACATAGACAAAGTGGTAGCTGTCTGCTAAATAGGACCTAAACCTGCCAACATAATTCTCAAGCCTATTCAAGAGAATGTCATGATCTATGGTGTCGAAGGCAGCACTAAGATCTAAAAGCACTAGAAGAGAAATGCAGCCATGAT
Organism: Myxocyprinus asiaticus; assembly: GCF_019703515.2. Lineage (NCBI taxonomy): Eukaryota > Metazoa > Chordata > Actinopteri > Cypriniformes > Catostomidae > Myxocyprinus > Myxocyprinus asiaticus. Next base: position 6,054,250 of record NC_059376.1, read on the forward strand.
CAGATGATAAGAGAAACTCTGATAAGTGCAGTCTCTGTACTGTGATGGGGCCTAAATCCTGACTGAAATGGTTCATATTTACTATTTATCTGTAGAAATGAACATAGTTCATTTTCTAGTATTTTCGACATAAATGGGAGTTTTGAAATCGGTCTATAACTAGCCAGTTTTTCAGGGTCAAGCTGTGGCTTCTTAATAAGTGGTTTGATAACTGCCATTTTAAAATTTCTTGGGACATGTCCGAAGGATAGCGAGGAGTTAATAATATTAAGAAGAGGTTCTGAGATTACTGGGAATACCTCTTTTAAGAGCTTAGTTGGTATTGGATCTAACTTACATGTTGTGGCTTTTGATGTTTAGATAATTTTTGTTAGCTCTTCGTGACCTATGACAGCATAGGATTGAAGTTGCTCGTGAGGACAATTATGAGACACTGTTTTCTGAGGTGCTGTGACAGACGATTGCATAATTCCAATTTTATTTTGGATGATTTCAATTTGATCAGTAAAGGAATTCATTTAAGTCATTACTATTGTGCTGCGACGGAATATCTGGTTCAATCGAGGCTTTATTCCTAACCAACTTAGCCACATTACTGAATAAACACCTAGGATTGTTGTGGTCATTTTCTATGAGTTTGCTAAAATATGCTGACCTGGCAGCTTTTAGTGCCTGTCTGTAGCTATAGACACTATCTTTCCATGCACCGCGAAATACTGCTAATTTTGTATTCTTCCACTTGTGCTGCATTTTCCGAGCTGCTCTCTTGAGAGCATGAGTGTGATCATTGTACCATGGTGCCGGGCTTTTTCTTTAATTTTCTTTAATCGCGGGGGGCGACAATATCAAGAGTGCTAGAGAAGACTGTATTTATATTTTATGTTATTACATCAAGTTGTTCTTTACATCAAGTCGTTGACTTTTTTGCTTACTGAGTATACGAGACAAATATGGAAGATTATTAGTGAAGCTAACTTTAGTGGTCGAAAGAATAGTTCTACCTGTATGATAGTGTGGTGTAGATTGAGTGACATTAACTGATTGCAGCATACAAAAGACGAGGTAATGATCGGAGATGTCATCGTTCTGCAGCAGAATTTCTGTAGTATCAACATCAACTCCATATGACAGAATTAAATCTAGCATATGATTATGGTGATGAGTTGGTCCCATCACATTTTGTCTGACTCCAAGAGAGTTGAGAATATTGATAAATGCTAATCCCAATCTGTCATTTTCATTATCTATGTGAATGTTGAAGTCACCAACAATTAAAGCTTTATCTACATTAACTACTTGATCTTATAGAAAATTTGCTAATTCACCAAGGAAATCAGAATACGGCCCGGGTGATCTATATACTGTAGCAAGGGCAAAATATGACAGAGATTTTTTTTATTTATATCTGATGGTGTCACAATAAGCATTATTAGTTCAAAAGACTTAAACTTGTATCCTGTCCTCTGAGTAACACCAAAAACTTCACTGTAAATTGTAGCAACACCTCCACCTCGACCTTACATATGAGGTTCATTTTTATAACAATAACCTGGGGGAGCAGACTCATTTAAACAAACATATTCATCCGGTTTAAGCCAGGTTTCAGTCAAACAGAGCGCATCCAAACTATGATCTGTAATAATTTCATTTACAATTAGTGCTTTGGTTGAAATAGATTTAATGTTTAGTAGCCCTACCTTTATATGATATTTATTTTCAATTTTTTGTTATTTTCAAGTTTTACCGTAATCAGATTTTTCTAAATGATTTAGTGAGGAGTTTGTATTTGTTAGTTTGGGGAACAGAGAGTGATATGTGATATTTAGGTAATACAGTCTCTGTTTTGAAGTTTGTGACCTGCGTGACATCTCAAGGAAGCCATTCTGTCTGCTTCCTGACCTGGGCCCCAGTTAATCAAATACTATCACTATTAAGACTATGAGCCAAATTGCTAGAGGGGAGAGTGGCACCTTCCCTGGAAGGATGCGAGTGTGCCGCCGAGACGTCACCCAAACGCCCTGCTGTGGGGGCTCTACAGCTGGAACCAAAATGTGTTTGTTGCTCTCTGTTCTACCCACATCCTAAACGGTATCTACCGGCTTCTCTTTCTCACTGACTTCCACTAATGTTCGGATGCGTGCCTCTAACTCATTAACCTTCTCCGTCAACCTGACTAATTCCTTAAATTTATCACATGTGAAGCCCTCACTGCTGATGGAAGAAGTTATAGTAAACATGTGGCATGCAATGCACAAAGCGATATCATGAGCGGATGCCATGACTTAATGCAATTGTTTGTTTGTTGTTGTTGTGGTGGTGGTTCTTGAGCGGCGAGGGTTTAAGATCTATGTGAATCCCACACGCAATTGTTTGCTGTTGTTGTGGTGGTTCCTGATCAGCAGAGGTTTCAGATTGATGCAATAATCCATGTAAAACAGAGGAAAAAACGAATGCATGCAGTCGAAATGTGAGATGTAGACAAGCGGAAAAAAGAAAAGAAAATGGGTGCATGCGGTAATATACACGTAATTGAAACCGTACAAAAGCTGAAAAAATTAAGCACACAGTAAAATTGTAAAGGATAAAACGATGAACATAGAGGAGTAAGCAATGCAAGCAAGAAGTAAAATTAAATAAGTAATGAAAAAATTTACTAATAATTAAATGTGAAATTAACCTTAAAGAAAAATTTTAAAAAAGCTTTTATTTAGATATGTATCTTTGCTGCTTCCATTTATTTTTTCAAAGTATATATTTTTTTCCCAACTCTGCTTATCGTTTTTGCAGCAAAAGATCTTGACATGTTGTGAAAGGTTCATGGAAAGATGCAGTTTGTGTTCGATCTTCTCGAAAAACAAAACAAAATGCCCTCTAATGTGACTTGGTTGGACATTTTTTATTTTATTTTATATGAGCTCTATAATTTAGGTTTCATAATTTAGTGTAGGCATCAGTAAATCACGTTCAGTTGGTAACGTATGGTCAGTGGTAATGCTGTTAAACCCATAAATAAGCACATCGCGGGCAGGTGCACATACAACAGGGGGACAAAAAATATATAGCTACAAGCAGCAATGATGGGCCCAAGCACCATGGGTCCATTTCCAACCGGTGGCTTTCGGAAAACAATGCATGATGGACACATGTATTTGGTTGACTACACAAGTAAGACACCATGTCTTACCTTCTGTTCAGGCATAGTGGTTAACAACTTTGATGTGTGTGGCAAATGTAATACATGTGTAATTATGACAAGTGTTGGAATACCCTTGAACAGTCCAAAAAAGAATATTGTGACTTGTGGCTATGGTAATATCATGTAATATATCAAGAAGCATTTCAGATAAAAGTAACAGGACTATTTTTAAGTCTGTTGTAAGTGTCACACTTCCTGCTGCCAGCTGGTGGTGCTATGACCGTGACCCATAATAGCTGCATCAATGTGATCAGCCCTCATTACCAAACATACAGCTGCATTTTCATCAAAATCACACAATCACACAGAAGATATAAGGCACAAAATATCAAAAATCTGTTCATAATTTAGCATCTATGATGTCATGGCATGATGTTGCACAAATTTGGTGCCTGTCATATGAATCCCCTAAGAGGAGTATTTAAAAGTTCAGAGCTTACGATTTTCAGAAAATCCAAAATGGCAGACTTCCTGTTGGGTGGAGCTAATGACTGTATGAAAGTCGTTTGGCTTTGAGAACTATATATGTACCCATTTTGGTGACTGAAGGTGAAAATGGGGGTGCTATAGTACCCCCCTTACATGCCCATTTTCAAGGGGGCGCTGCAGAGCCCCTCCTTTATGCCCCCCCCACACACAACTTTGCACAGCCCTAATGGCAGACGACTCTGATGTGTGTGCAAAATTTCATGAGTTTTTACACGTTAAGTACCAAAAACCTTGAAAGAATAATAATAATTATAAAAATATAGCTGCAAGCAGTGACGATGGGTCCAAGCACTACAGCGCTATCGCCACCTGGTGGCTCTATGAAAACAAATCATGGGAAATAAGAGGACTATTTCAAAGTCAAACAAAGTGTCCCACTTCCTGTTGCAAGTTGGTGGCGCTAAGACTGTGACCCGCAATAGCCACATCTATGCGATCAGCCCCCATGAACAAACAGACAGCAACAGTATGATTAAAATCACACAATGCATGCAGAATATATGGGACTCTTCCTGTTTCCCACTTTTCCATTAATTTATTGCCTCACCATGGCAACATTGTTCGATATATAAAAAATCCATTCACAATTTAGCATCTTCAATGTCTTTTCATCAGGTTGCCTAGATTTGGTGAGTCACTTGAATCCCCTAGGAGGAGAATTAAAAAGTTCAGGGCCTGCAATTTTCAAAAAAAATGCACATTCAATCCAAAATCTCCGACTTCCTGTTGGGCGGAGCTAATGACTGTAATTTTGAAAGTTGTCCAGCTTGATGAGAACAATATATGTAGCAAGTCTGGTGACCGTAGAAGAAACTGACCCCACCACTTTTGTCAAAAGGTGGCGCTACAGAGCTCCCCAGTCATGCCCATGTGTTAACTTTTTCCCCAGGCCTTATGGCCGACAACTCTGTGTGTGCAAAATATCATGAATATTCAAGCATGCCAAGTACCTCAAAAACATGTGAATATACATAGAAAGGAATGACATTTAATGCGTACTTAAGAAGAGGGATATTTCAAAGTCTGTTAAAAGTTCCACACTTCCTTCCGCCAGTTGGTGGTGCTACGACCGTGACCCACAATAGACATCAATGTGATCAGCCCGCAAAGCCAAACATACAGCTCAATTTTGATGTAAATCACACAATGCATGCAGAAGATATGAGACATTTCCTGTTTCCCATTTTTTACGTTAATTTATCACGTCGCCATGGCAACACCGTTCAATATATTACAAATCCGTTAGCAATTTAGCATCGTCAATGTCTTGGCATGAGGACGCCCACATTTGGTACCTGTAACATGAATCCCCTAGGAGGAGTATTTCAAATTCCACAGCATGCATTTTTCAGACAATCCAAAACGGATGACTTCCTGTTGGGCGGACCTTATGACTGTCAGCGTGAAAGTTGTCCGGCTTGATGAGATCTATATATGTACAAAGATTGGTGACTGTAGCTCAAAAGAGATGTGCTACAGAGCCCCCCGAACATGCCCATCTTCTAGGTGGCACTACAGAGTCCCCTCTACATGCCCATGTATGTTTGTAACTTTTGCCAAGCCCTAATGGCTGACGACTCTGACGCGTGTGCAAAATTTCAGTTTTTGAGTTTTTGAGCCTGTTAAGTGCCCCAAAAGCCCCCGAAATCTTGAAAAAAATATGACACTTCCTTATGTGGCATTTTCATGGGCATGGATTATGATAATTGTGAATGAACATGCATGCACACTCTTTTCATGAATGTTTGGAATTTGTTAATGCACGTTTTACCAACAAATCTGGGGAGTGCGAAGCGTTTGAGAATCCGGTGGAAAGTTTTCGGGAAGCTCTATTTTACGCGTAAATTACTCCAAATTTTTTAGTATATTTACGAAATATTCATGAATGATGTCCTATGTTTACTAATTAATTTAACTGTCATTAGCCTACATAATGCTTAACATATCATTAGTTATTGTAAATTTAAATATTACATTCACTTCAAACTGGTCTTAGTCTTTAAGGTATTTCATGGTATAGCTCCTTTATATTTGACTGATTAAATCCGGCCCTATGCTCTGTCCGCACTCTTAGATCCATTACTGTAAACTTGCATGCTGTACCTAAGTTTAGACTGTCTACTTTTGCTGATGGAGCTTTTAGTGATGCTGCAACAAAACCCAATTAAAAACTAGTTTATTTACACTCTGTTAATGCTGTTGTTTTTGTATTATACAGAGTTTTTTTTTCTCTCTTGGTTTGTTGGTTATGCATCCTTGCTTGCATGTTTAGTTTACTTTGTACATTTATTTCTACTTTTGTCCATGTTTGTGAAGCATTCTTGGGTCCTTGATAGGCATTATATAAAATTAAATTATTATTTGTATTATTAAATACTTACAAATGTTATTCAACTTTAATACATCTACAAATGATTTTAACAAATGTTGATTTATCAAAACAACGATTACAAGAGCATTTTTTATGTACATTTGAATGCTTACAAATGTCATAAAATTTTGATACATATACAGTATAAGCTCATGTAAAAAAAATTTTTACAATTGCAGATGTTTTCAGAAATTGTTAGTATTTATCTACCACTTCAAACACTATTCATGTTTACAAACTATTTATTAATGTTTAGCTAATTACTAACCAAGGTCTGTAAAGGCCACACATTAGATGTTTGTTTGTTTGTTTGTTGTGGAATGTATGCATGCTTTTACTACACATCATCACAAATAATTTATTAATAATGTATTAATTATTTGTTCATATTTTGCAGTACCCAATCTAAAGTTGAAACTATTCATCCATTGTACATTTTTATAAGGGTTTTCAAATAATGATTTAGTACCTTTTTGGTCATTTGATTTAAAGGTGCACTCAGTTACTTTGTGTGTGTCATCTTGGACTTACAGTGACACCTAGTGGTGTGGATGCAGCATCATTCAAAATCAATAGTTTTCTGTTACAAATGTCATTGTAGAAATCCACTATTCACAATCAGCCATGATTCATTTAAGCCAGGAGTGAAAGTGTCCAATAACAAAATTAAGAGAGTAGTTTTCAGTTGGTCATGTGATTCAAAATGGGCAGCCCTGATGAGGGCGCCCCTCCCCATGTAGAATAAAACAGCTTTTATAAGGTTAATGATATGACTAGAGTCCTCATCTCATGTGAGAGGTCATGATTTTATACATATGTTTCAAAATTACAATTAATTTATTTAGGTGTAAACCTTTTTTCATGGGGAAAAAATGACTAAGTGCACCTTTAAACTACTGTAACAAAGTTAGTGAAAGGGGTGGTATGTTAAACTTAGTTGTATGCTTGATTAACAGCAACATAATAACAAGAACATCCTACATTAATGGAATAGTTCACCAGAAATGAAGATTCTCTCATCATTGTTTCATCCCAGATGTGTATGAATTTCTTTCTTCTGCTGTACACAAACAAAGATTTTTAGAGGAATATTTTAGCTCTGTACAGCAGGTCCTCACAATGCAAGTGAATGGGTACCAAAATTTTGAAGCTCCAAAAATCACATAAAGGCAGAATAAAAGTAATCCATAAGTGGTTAAATATATGTCTTCAGAAGCTATATGTTAGGTGTGGGTGAGAAACAGATTTGAATTTATTGAAAGGATAGCCCCTTGAGATGTAACTTCTAATTTTCGAGGGGGTCCTAGACACAAGTACAAAACTTATAAAACACATACAGACAAAACAACATTACATAACACACTACAAATTCACAAATATAGACAGCTTGCTCACCCAGATCAATATTTAAGTCCTTTTTTACTATAAATTATCTTCCCTTCCCAGTAGGTGGTGATATGCACTAAGAATGCAAATCGCCAAAAACACAAAAATAATAATGTGAAAGTGGAGATTTATTGTAAATAAGGACTTAAATATTGATCTGTTTCTCTCCCACACTTATCACTTCTGAAGAAATGGATTAAACCACTGGAGTCTTATTAATATTTTTGCTGCCTTTATGGAACTTCAAAATTTTGGTACCCATTCGCTTGAATTGTATGGACCTACAGAGTTACAGAGATGTTCTTCTAAAAATCTTTGTTTGTGCTCAGCAGAATTAAGTCATACGTATCTGATATGGCATGAGTAAATGAGAGAATTTTCATTTTGGGTCAATTTTCATTTCTTTCAATGTCTTTTTACTCAAAAATATTAACCAATACAGATTCTGACCATTCATTTGGATCTTCAGTTTTCAAGCAGTCTCAGCATGTATTGCAATAAACCTTGCATTACACTAAAATTTTAATGAATTAACGCCTATTGACAGAAACTGTCATTTAAAATGAATCAACAGCTTTTTACTTTTTTTACATTGCCAAGATTCTGTGATCTCTGATTGGTGGATCCATGAAGGACTTCGCTTCGGGAATGTGGGTAGTGTAGTACTTCACCAGTAATTTGGCTAACCTACAGTACTGGTGCGTTTGTTTGTTGGCCAAATCTTGCGACTCGTGAGCAGTGAACCGCTGGTTGTTATGGCATAGTGTATTGCATTTGTAAACTGAACATTTTGTGAAAAAAAATTCTGAAAACATTTGTAAATGTAAAAAAAGTGCATGAGATCATTTATGAATTGAAGTTTAATGACATTTGTAAGCATTGAAATTATCTTAAGTTATTTGTTAATCTTTAAAACATTTGTTACAATCATAGATGTTAAAAAGAGCAAAGTCATCCATGAATAAAAGTTTAAAAACATTTGTAAGTATTAGAATTTACATCTGTGATCAAAGATCTGTTAAGCATTATATAATGTTAGTTAAATTCATTAGTAAACATTAACAAGCTGATTATATCATGTTCCTGTTTGAATATACATTATCTATTTCTGATAAGCATTATATCTTGTAGGCCCTATATCATATCAAATTCTGAAGGCATGGTAAAAAATGTTTGAATGTGAATTCTCTGAAATCATCAGAACATTTAAAAGCGTTATTTTTCCCCTTGTGTTGTAACATACCGTTCCTGCCTATTAATGCAGACGCTCAATTAATGACAAGATTGCTTTTGATCTTTTTGCTGTTCCCTTTTATGTGAAAATGAATTCTGGTCAGAACAAATAAATTGCTTAACTCTGCGCAGATGATGAGTTCTGAACTGCGAGGAAGTTTCCTGGCAGTCTGGTCTCCTAGCCAGTGAAAGCAGTCTCAGGTCAGACACCCAAGGAAAAAATGGCCAGCAATGTAAATGATGGCACATGTATACAATAACAGCAGTATAGTAAGAGAAAGAGACTTCCAAAACCTAGTGAGCTGCCTTGCTATTTACTCTTTACACAGGCAGCTACATTCTAAGGCAGCATCCTAACTGAAATGGAACCTCTTAAGTGACTCATTTGGAACGCTCTACATAGGGATTAACTCCATGAGTCATACAAATACAGCCCTTTATGTGAAGTGCATGAGTGATGTGACTCGCAATTAATTCCAGTAGACTTTTGGTTTGTCATTGAAAACTGGGAATTAAAAAACAGTAATATCCAGTCCTGGAAAAGTCATGAAAATTTATAAAATCCAAAAAAGTAATGAAAGGTTTTAAAGTGAATTTTCTTTTTTTTTTATTCATCAGCTTGAAATTGTAAGTGCAAACTCTATAAAATTATTATTATAATTATTATTATTTAATCCTTATCCAGTAACTGTACAATTCACAACTGGAAAAGTCATGGAAATTCAAGGAATAGAATAAAAAATGCTAATGTCTCAATACTCAAATAAGCATTAAAATACATTTAATCAAATTAATTACATCGCATGCTGATAATTAATTGAAATAATTTCAATTAATCGCTTATCAATATTTCCTGAGAAAGGCCCTCAAATTATAATTGCAAATAAGTAATAGCCTACATTATTGAATAATTCAAATAAATATAATCTATAATTCAGATTTAAATGTATTGCATTATTGTTGCAGATGAGTTGATTACATCAGGCAATACAAAAAGTGGGTTTAGAAGTCAATATATTGTTTGTTTTATTCCCATAACATTGAACAAGACTACATTTGACAGCAGTCCATTTTGCAATTGAGTTTGTCAATCTGTCATTTTCTCACAGGGTGCATTCTAGCTATTTTAAACGCATAAACACTGAATTTTTAGGAAGCTGTATCAAGTTAAAAGTAGTTTAAACTTGAAAATCGCATCTCTCGATTCCAGCATTCTGTTGTGCATCGTCCAGCTGTCAAGAACACGTCCTGCGTAAACGGTGTGGCCACACTGCTTGTGAGGATTGTTGAGGTGCGTGACTGCTCCCTGCTGACGTGGCTCATAAAAGACACAAAGTTACAAGTACTTCAAACTTAAAGGGAAATACCTAGAGATTAAGTCAGAAGTTTACATACACCTTAGCCAGATACATTTAAACATAAATTGTTTTTCACAATTTCTGACATTTTAATCGTTGAAAACATTCCCTGTCTTAGCTCAGTTAGGATCACAATTTTATTTTAAGAATGTGAAATGTCTGAATAATAGTAGAGAGAATGATTTATTTCAGCTTTTGTTTCTTTCGTCACATTCCCAGTGGGTCAGAAGTTTACATACACTTTGTTAGTATTTGGTATTATTGCCTTTAAATTGTTTAACTTGGGTCAAACGTTTTGGGTAGCCTTCCACAAGCTTCTCACAATTAGTTGCTGGAATTTTGGTCCATTCCTCCTGACAGAACTGGTGCAGCTGAGTCAGGTTTGTAGGCCTCCTTGTTCGCACACGCTTTTTCAGTTCTGCCCACAAATTTTCTATTGGATTGAGGTCAGGGCTTTGTGATGGCCACTCCAGTACCTTGACTTTGTTGTCCTTCAGCCATTTTGCCACAACTTTGGAGGTATGCTTGAGGTCATTATCCATTTGGAAGACCCATTTGTGACCGAGCTTTAGCTTCCTGGCTGAGGTCTTGAGATGTTGCTTCAAAATATCCACATAATTTTCCTTCCTCATGATGCCATCTATTTTGTGAAGTGCACCAGTCCCTCCTGCAGCAAAGCACCCCCACAACATGATGCTGCCACCCCCATGCTTCACGGTTGGGATGGTGTTCTTTGGCTTGCATGCCTCACCCTTTTTCCTCCATTACGATGGTCATTATGGCCAAACAGTTAAATTTTTTTCATCAGACCAGAGGACATTTCTCCAAAAAAGTAGGATCTTTGTCCCCATGTGCACTTGCAAACTGTAGTCTGGCTTTTTTATGGCGGTTTTGGAGCAGTGGCTTCTTCCTTGCTGAGCAGCCTTTCAGGTTATGTTGATATAGGACTCATTTTACTGTGGATATAGATAATTGTCTACCTGTTTCCACCAGCATCTTCACAAGGTCCTTTGCTGTTGTTCTGGGATTGATTTGCACTTTTCGCACCAAACTACATTCATCTCTAGGAGACAGAATTTGTCTCCTTCCTGAGTGGTATGATGGCTGCCCATGGTATTTATTCTTGCATGCTATTGTTTGTACAGATTAATATGGTACCTTCAGGCATTTGGAAATTGCTCCCAAGAATGAACCAGACTTGTGGAGGTCCACAATGGTTTTTTTTCTGAGGTCTTGGCTGATTTCTTTTAATTTTCCCATGATGTCAAGCAAAGAGGCACTGAGTTTGAAGGTAGGCCTTAAAATACATCCACAGGTACACCTCCAATTGACTCAAATTAGCCAATTAGCCTATCAGAAGGAATTTTCCAAGCTGCTTAAAGGCACAGTTAACTTGTAAACTGTAAACTTCTGACCCAATGTGATAGTCAATTAAAAGTGAAACAATCTGTCTGTAAACAATTGTTGGAAAAACTACTCATGTCATGCACAATGTAGATGTCCTAAATGACTTGCCAAAACTATAGTTTGCTAATATGTGGTTAAAAAATGAGTTTTAATGACTTCAACCTAAGTGCATGTAAACTTCTGACTTCAACTATACTTTTATTACCGAATTTGTGCATATTTGTTTTATACAATTAATCACCCCCAAACGCATGTGTTAAATCAACAGCCCTAATTTAAATCAATATTATAAAATATATTTTAGATTTGACTTGTCCACCATCTTAAATGAACATTTTCACTGAGCTCATTATTCACTTTGGAATTGCCTTCTCTGTGAAAGATACATGCAATGCTGCCTTACAGGTATCTTAGGTGACAGCATAATCATGCTGCCTACCTTTTGGAACAGTTTTATGTCGACAGCGCATATACAGTATGATGCCTTAAAATGCTGTCTTACTAGGTTTTAGAACAGTTATAATAGAGTGGAACAAAGATGGTCTTTCAATGCCATAATCTGTCCCTGCTCTCTGTTAGGTTGTTTAGATGAGTCTGCTTGTGTAACGGTGACTGGAAGCGCAAAGACGACCCAGCATTCTCTAACCTTCTCATGTTTCTCCTGTGTACAGGTGTTTTCTGAAGCTGGGAGAGTGGCAGCTCAGTCTTCAGGGTATCAATGAGAGTACAATACCTAAAGTCTTACAGTATTATAGTCACTCGACGGAGCATGACCGCAACTGGTACAAGGTACATTATACACACAAACTTTAAATCTATATGCAAGTGAATCTCACAAAACCTGTTGCAACCTGGTCTCATAGAATGAACGTTACTCTATATAAATTTTTGCAAACTGACTTTTACGTGCCACTTTCTACATTTCGCTGCAGTTTCCTGGTAAAATGAACACTAAAGGTGCTACAACAACGGAGCATTTTAATCAGTCACACAAGTTACATGTACAATAGCTGATTTTGACTTCATAAACATTTATTTTTCACTTTATTACTTACCCCCGCCACCCACACACACACTGTTAATTTAATGCATGATTTGAAAAACTATACATTTTAACACTTGTATTACAGACTCACCTACATTTACACACTTATTCCAATATGAATAGCTTATTTGGTAGCTCACCTGATAGAGTGTTGGAGTTTGGACTCATCAACCCTGGTTCGAGTCCAGCCGAAGATGTACGAAATTGAAAGTGGCATAGAAGCAATACGAATTTTCATTTTGAATTGGCATTTTAAAACACTATCGGTTAGGTGTTGTTTAAGGGTAAGGATGTCTGTTTTGTTAAACTCACATTTATCTTTTAGGACACTAATGGTTATGTTTAGGGAAATGTTTTAGGTTAGGGGAGGTACGTTTTACTCATTAAAACCTCCATCTAAAATTCACCTTAAAAACCTCATCTGATTACAACCTTATTTCGCTCAATTTTGGCACCCCGCTGGACATTTCATTGGGAAATTGCAGCCAAACGTGTAATGAAGCACGTAATTTCAGGTTTGCAAAAACATTGCGATGTTCACGTAAATTTCATGAGATCAGGCTGAGCTTTCAAGAACTAGTCCACATTTCACCCCAAAATCAAAAGGAAAAAGAATTCATTGTATTTTAAAATCTACAGTTGTGCTCAAAAGTTTGCATACCCTGGCAGAAATTGTGAAATTTTGGCGTTGATTTTGAAAATATGACTGATAATGCAAAAAACTGTCTTTTATTTAAGGATAGTGATCATATGAAGCTATTTATTATCACATAGTTGTTTGGCTCCTTTTTAAATCATATTGATAACAGAAATCACCCAAATGGCCCTGATCAAAAGTTTACATACCCTTGAATGTTTGGCCTTGTTACAGACACACAAGGTGACACACACAGATTTAAATGGCAATTAAAGGTTAATTTCCTACACCTGTGGCTTTTTAAATTGCAATTAGTGTCTGTGTATAAATAGTCAATGAGTTTGTTAACTCTCATGTGGATGCACTGAGCAGGCTAGATACTGTATATGAAGCCTACTTTTAGCACAGATTTTTTTGCATTTTGACATTAAGAAAATTAAGCACATTCATCCCCCCATTTCTAATTACAGTCATGCAAAATAAATTATCTTTACTGTATTGCATTCAGATGTTTTTCTTTTAAAGTTTTATTTTTTAATTTTTTTATCCCCATTATTCTCAATAGTGATTTTCATTCGATTCTCATTGCTGTATTAATGTAGTTTAAAAAACTGTAATACCAGTATTTTTATCGGCACAAAATTAACAGTAGTACCGCAAATGCTATCACAACCTCTAAATACTTTATTTTAATTTAAAAAGTAATTATTTATCATTGCATATGTCATTAAATTATAATAATTTATCATTATTTTTATATTTTTAATCTTAATATTATATATGTTAAAGCTTGTTTAGAGAAAAACTTTCTTTCATGACAGTAAAATTTTGATTTATGAGTGAATAGTTTGTTCTTTTAAAGCATGACATTTTAGTGAAGTATTCACAAATGAGTTTAAATGATTGATTTGCCAATCATTGTATATTAAAATGATTTTTTTTAAATCCCATTTTCAATAATGTCTCGGTTGCGTATGTAACCTCGGTTCCCTGAGATGAATGGAAAGAGACATTGCATCATGCTGATGCATATGGGAAATTCCTTTTACAATGACTTAGTTGAAACCCTTTCCCAATTCTAAGATTGGCTATGGTGTTTAAGCCTGCCCTTTTAGGCGTGAAGCTGTCCGGTATATAAGCGGGCACAGAAACGCCATTCCTCAGAATTTTCTGACTGAGGGACAAAGAGCACATCGCTCATACCTAAAAAAAAAAATCCTAGTCTGTTCCCTTATGATTCAGTTCACTCGACATTGCATCATACTGACGAATATGGGAAACAGAGTCTAGTTGAGTGTGCTTTAACACCAATTGGGCAATTCGCACCTTGCAACTCGTAAGCCAGGGCGATTGCATCAACAAACCGGTGGGAAAGTCTTTGCTTGGAGATGGACATTGCTTTTGTGCGTACTCCATAGCACACAAAGAGCTGGTCAGACAGTCTGAACTGTCATGTGCGCACAATGTATGTGTGTAGCGCTCGCACAGGGCATAACAAATGCAAGAACTGTTCCTCGTCTGGATTAAATGGAGGAGGGAAAAAGGCCTGAAGGTGAATTACCTGAGCTTTGAAAAGCATGGATAAAACCTTAGGCACGTAGCCTTCCCTGGGTTTGACGGTGGCTTTTCAAAGACCCGGACCAAACTCCAGACATGAATTGTCGACTGACAGTGCTTGCAAATCACGGACCCATTTTACTGAGGCCAGAGCCAGTAGTAATGCGGTCTTAAGAGAAAGTGGAGCCTCTGGCCTCAGCAGAGGCCAGAGGCTCAAAGGGGGGGCCCCCACGAGCGCTTTTAGGACCAAAGTTAGGTCCCAAGTCGGGACTGTAGCCGGGCGAGGGGGATTTATTCACTTAAGGAACTTTAATTAAATAATTTTTGCATATAGACTTTTTAAATTTCACTACATAGACTTTTAGCATTGACAGAGTAAGTCCTGCATCCAATCGCTCTTGAAGAAATGTAAGAATTTCAGGTACAGGGTAGTTCACTGGGTTTTGGCCGCGTGAAATGCACCAGTTAGAGAATACATTCCATTTAAGTGCATTGAGGTGTCTCGTGGACGGTACTCTAGCCTGTAAAATGGTGTTCATCACCGACTGAGCCAATTCTGGCTCGTCCGCTGCGCTCCATTCAGAGGCCACACATGTAGGCTCCACAGCTCTGACTGGAGATGCCAAATCATGCCTTGTGTTTCAGAGAGAAGGTCTCTCCTCAGCTGTATTTTCCATGGTGGCCCGTCCAGTATTTCTACCATCTCCGGAAACCAGGACTGATTGGGCTATTTCGATGCAATTAACAGAACTGTTTCCATGTCCACTTAGACTTTGCTGATGACAGAATGGAGGTGCACCGGGGAAACGCATACATGTGTTTTGCTGGCCGTTTGTGGGCCAGCGCATCTTGGCGAATTATGTACGCCACTACTGTTGTGTTGTCCGAACGAATCAGAATGTGGTGATTCACAATGTCGGAAGGAAAAGCTCTTAAAGCTAGAAAGATGCCCGTTGCCCGTGCCATGCCCGTTTCGCACCTGTCCAGGTGCCAGAAGTTGGGCGTCCATTGCACACCACCCCCCAACCTCTGTTGGATGCATCTGTGTTCACCACTTTTCTTCTGAAAATGTGACCCAGCATAACACCCTGTTGGTAGAAGGCCAGCACTGTCCATGGTGCTAGAGCAGCCAGACAGCAGCAAGTCACCGCGATGCGCCCGCAATGTGGAACATGTCACGTGAGCCAGTACTGGAGAGGTCTCGTGTAACAGACCTAACGGTATGATGGCGGATGCTGCTGCTATAAAACCTAGCATTCTCTGAAATGACTTCAGTGGTAATGTTTTCCCCAGTTTTAACTGAGAAAGACACCAGAATGGTCTGTATGCGCTCGTCCTTTTCCAGAATGAGAAAATAACGGCTATAAAGCCTGCTGTGTGTGTCGCTGTCTGGGACTGTCTATATCGCAATTTTTTGCGAGGAAACTGTGAATCTCTGTACACGTCCTGTGGTCAGATCACAGATTGCAAAACGCCGGTGAAGAAAGGTGGCTGGCATACAAACTGAATCACATAGCCATGCTCGATCGTTTTACACCCAGTCTGACACACCCTAATCGACCCTTCTTTGGGACAGGTCCGGAAGTGCTGAGGCGGCTGCCTACGTTTGGGCCACGGCTTGCGTGGTTTTACCGGCGGCGACTTTTGGCAGTGCTGAAGCAGCAGGCATGGGGTTTTAGCGGGGGGCAGTTGGGCGTAACCTTTGTCTTTCCCATGGTCCACTGAGGATAGTGGAATCGCTGTGCGATCGAGCTGAATGGGGCGCACGCCAGGTTTTTGTCAGTTTCTTTATAAACCTCTGGGAAGAACGGCAGATCTGTGGGACACGGTCGCTTGACGATGTCCGGACTGCAGGAACCACTCATCAAGGTGAGATTTCTCCAGTTCCTCTGGAGGAGACCACTCAAGACCAAGCTCTTCAACCACCCTTGAAAAGACGCAAAGCATCTCCTTGTCAGTGGCGCGTGCACACTCCTCGCCCTCAGTAGGGGAAGGAGGGCGACGTCCTCTATTGACCACTCGCCAGTGTCAGATGTAGTGAGAGACATAACATCATCCCCAGCATCAGAACCGGCGAACATGATGAGGTTGTGCGCTCCTGTAGCTCATGCCGAAGCTCGTCATGCATATACTGTACTGGCACAGATGCAGTACATGGAGGTTGAGGGGCTCGCAGGATGTGTGCCTGCACGAGGTCCACCTCAAATTCATCCTGCTCGACTTCACGGCCCCACCGTGCCGCCTCATGTGATCCCACGGGTGTCACAGAAGAGGCGGGTGGAAGGGCAAGGGAGGCTGAATCGTCCCTCAGAACAAGGGTGATTCGCGAGTGAAGCGCCTTGAGACTCATGCCCTCATCAGTGAGGGCAGTCTGTCTCCATGAGAGCTGCCTCTGCGTGGGTGTGGGCCAGACAGCGAACGCAGCTCTCATGTTGATCT
The DNA here is from genome assembly GCF_019703515.2 of Myxocyprinus asiaticus. NCBI lineage: Eukaryota > Metazoa > Chordata > Actinopteri > Cypriniformes > Catostomidae > Myxocyprinus > Myxocyprinus asiaticus. The sequence goes on from NC_059376.1 coordinate 6,071,368, forward strand.
GAAGGTGGGATGTGCCCCTCGCATAAGGAACACTTACGGAATGACATCTTTAAAAAGACGAACACATAAGCGGCTCTTTTTATATATATATATATATATATATATATATATATATATACACATACACAAACACACACACTACCGGTCAAAAGTTTTGAAACACTTATTCTTTATTATAATTTTTTTTTTCACATTTAGAATAATAGTAAAGTCATCAAAACTATGGAATAACATAAATGGAACTATGGGAATTATGTTGTGACTAAACAAAATCCAAAATAAATCAAAACTGTGTTATATTTTAGCATCTTCAAAGTATTCACCCTTTGCCTAGAATTTGCAGATATGTACTCTTGACATTTTCTCAACCAACTTCTTAAGGTATCACCCTGGGATGCTTTTTAAACAGTATTGAAGGAGTTCCCATCTATGTTGGGCACTTACTGGCTGCTTTTCTTTATCAAGTCATCAATTTCAAAAACTTTTTTTATTTTTTAAATTTTATAATGAAATAAATTAATATGGTGGCACAATTATATTTTGTCAACAAAAGTAATTTCAAACATTTAAGCATATGGCTTCAGATCAAAAGATTTTTAAGATCATGAGAAACATTTCAGTCAAGTGTTTCAAAACTTTTGACCGGTTGTGTGTGTGTGTGTGTGTGTGTGTGTGTGTGTGTATATATATATATATATATATATATATATATATATATATATATATATATATATATATATATATATATATATATATATACACTATATTGCCAAAAGTATTCGCTCATCTGCCTTTAGACGCATATGAACTTAAGTGACATCCCATTCTTAATCCATAGGGTTTAATATGACGTCGGCCCACCCTTTGCAGCTATAACAGCTTCAACTCTTCTGGGAAGGCTTTCCACAAGGTTTAGGAGTGTGTTTATGGGAATTTTTGACCATTCTTCCAGAAGCGCATTTGTGAGGTCAGACGAGAAGGCCTGGCTCGCAGTCTTCGCTCTAATTCATCCCAAAGGTTCTCAATCAGGTTGAGGTCAGGACTCTGTGCAGGCCAGTCTTTATGGACCTTGCTTTGTGCACTGGTGCGCAGTCATGTTGGAATAGGAAGGGGCCATCCCCAAACTGTTCCCACAAAGTTGGGAGCGTGGAATTGTCCAAAATCTCTTGGTATGCTGAAGCATTCAGAGTTCCTTTCACTGGAACTAAGGGGCCAAGCCCAGCTCCTGAAAAACAACCCCACACCATAATCCCCCCTCCACCAAACTTCACAGTTGGCACAATACAGTCAGACAAGTACCGTTCTCCTGGCAACCGCCAAACCCAGACTCGTCCATCAGATTGCCAGATGGAGAAGCGTGATTAGTCACTCCAGAGAACGCGTCTCCACTGCTCTAGAGTCCAGTGGTGGCGTGCTTTACACCACTGCATCCGACGCTTTGCATTGCACTTGGTGATGTATGGCTTGGATGCAGCTGCTCGGCCATGGAAACCCATTCCATGAAGCTCTCTACGCACTGTTCTTGAGCTA